>NW_010358173.1:12641-37945 GCF_000414095.1 Morus notabilis | reverse complement strand
AGCGCTCTTACTAATCCAAGTACCGAATCAACACTCAAGAGAATTATTTATCTGCTTCTTTCTCAAGAAGGAATGGATTCCATCTCGTATAATAACATTCCCAGCTACCTATTTCATTATGTCTCCAAAATACAAGGAATAGGATTCAGGGTCTCGGAATCCGTACCGAGTAAATCAAAAGACATAAATCCATAAATAGGAGTTTGTTAAGAACTCATGATTAAGATCATTCTATATATGACCATCGGTAGACTCAATTAGAATTTCTATGCTTAATGGAAATTATTAGAAATTCATATTGTGTTTGTGTCCCTGTTCCACACAATCTTATTATGTGAAATACACTCATTTAATATCTCACCACATTAACAGTGCGGATAGCACCGTTCCATTCTAAATGGGAATGACATGTATTAATAATGTTTTAATTAAAGATTCCGAACTTTAATTAATTTCATTATGAACAATGTTTTTGATTATTATCCTTAAACATTATCATCTCGTATATAACACTTATATACTATGTTTAAGGTTATATAAATAATCACAGAATTCTCATTTGATATTCATAAAATATTCATAAATATATGCACATAAAATGATGAATAAACTCTTTTATTAATTAAATAATAAATATCCTATTACATCTTATGCTTCTAGGACACAATTCTCAACACCTAGAACATATTTAAAATCTAATATTCTCTTATCTAAATCGAAGCCTTTAAAGTAATGTCCAGTTACAGATAAATAATCTTTGTTGGCAGCGGCTGACTAAATGTCTACCGTTAACGCAACGCAACCACTAGTAGAGTGTAAAAAGTTTATTAATGCTTATTTTTCTTGTTTAAATAATTTTAACAAATCTTTCCTAAGAGTAGTTTTTGAAAAAAACTGTGCATTAGGATTGTGTACAACTTTAATATATCGCTGCCAATTAGGATGCTTTACAAAACTGAGTGGTTGATCTAATGCAGCTATCATTCGCGCCATACGATCTACTTGTGGATCGTATTTCTAAGTGATTAGACCACCGGTTGTGCGATCAAAAGATAATTGTGTTTGGCGGAGTTCGGCTTTGCCAGTTTGGCCATGCTTTTGAAGACACATTTCAGAGTGTCTTCTCAAGTGTGTTGTGTCGTGAATAGTGTCACCTTGTACTTTAGAATAATAATATTTACATTAAGCTATGTGTTTAGTGTTACCGTCATTGTCGACCTCCTCAATTGTATCGAAGTGATCCTAAATTGTCGAGGTGCGCTTGCATTTTCTCTTGGAGGTTGCAACACTTGCAGACACAGTAGCACTTGCACTCGCCATTATAAAAAATAAGAGCGATTTGAGAGAGAGAGAGCTTTAGGATATTGTGATAGTTTTTAAAAAAATTGTCAGAGAGATTTGAGATATTGAGAGAGATTGAGAGAAATTGAGAGAGATTGAGAGAGATTGAGAGAATTTGGGTGAGAAAAACATGTGGGGGATAGGGGGTATTTATAGCGAAATTTTTGGGTTAAAAAATTGATATTTTTCCCCCAAATTCGGATCCAACGGTTATTTTTGGTCTCGGCGGGTCAGGTTCGGGCCGAAAATCGGGCAACAGTAAAAAAAAGAGCCATTGAAGTCGGGCTTTTTAGGCGGCGGGTTGGGTCGGGTGCCAACGGTCAAAAAATAGCCGTTGATCGTGCTTCGGGCAATTCGGGCGGGAGGGGAAAAAATAAAAATAAAATTCCGACCGTCGACGGTCAGAGGCTTTCTTCCGGCAGCAGGCTTCGGCAATTCCGACCATTCTCGGGCAGCCCAAGCCTGAACCTGAAAACTTGCTTGGACGGGCGGGCTTATGGGCCTACCCGCTGAGCCCGAAAAATTCGTGCTTCGGGCAGGCCCGCCAGCCTAAAGTTCCAGCACTAGTTTAAAATCGTTTTAATTACAGCCTAAAGTTTAACTTTTTAGTATTTATATTTTAAACATAAATTGATAAATAAATCAATAATCAATGACACTAACATGTTTTAAAAAGTGAATTAAACTTAATTAGATGATTGATTCATTTAAATTAAAAATAGTAAAATAGTAAAATAAAATAATAATTGTACTATTTTTTAATTTAAAATTTTCGTTTCACTCACACCCTCGATGAAAAAACTTTCTAACATTTGTTTTTTCAAGTGACATGATGTCATTCTTATTAAGGAAATTTCTTTCGAAGGACTAGAAAAAATAAACTATCAATAGTTCTATGTTTTTTATTGTTAAATCTATTCAAAAACTATATATTTTGTGTAATCTTTTAATCTAATATGATTTTAACAAGAACCAACGTTTAAAAATTGATACTACCAATATAGAGGCCTATAGAAAAACTCCCTTTTAGTAATATTAGAACTTCGGGGTACTATGGCACTTATTGCGGAACATAAAAATAAAAAAGACAGGATAATAATATGAGAATTTCCCTAAATAAAATGAAGTTAATAAATGTGCCAAGGAAAAAAAAAAAAAAAAAACTGTTTTGATACAAATGTAACCAAATAAGGACTTGGAAGGATGCTTTTAAGGGGTCATACTTGTTTTTGTCACTTTGCAAAAACCAATGTTCATGAATACATACCATTTCTATTTGTATACATTATTTGAATCCAAAGCCTCAACGAACTCATTCTCAAGAAAGTTCTTTGACCAGGGATCAATCTGAAACATAAAGATAGGCATATATATATATATATATATATTAGCAACTGATTTTTTAAGTACATCATATGTTGCATGTAATGAAAAATAAAGTAAATAAACCTGTTTCTGACATTGAAATGTTTCTAGCTCGTTTTGCTTTGCCTGATCATCTTTCTCATCTTCCATCACCTACCATGATATTGGGACAAAAGAAATTTACGCAAAGTAACAAAAGCATTCATTTAATGATTCATCATTAACAGAAGTACTTACCGTTTCTGGTGCAGGATCATGAAGAAGACTTGTTGAACTCTTGGTTTCTTCATTGCTATCAAGGTTCGCTTTTATCTTCTCTCTCAACTCCTCTTCCAGTGCTTGAACCTTTCTCGAGCTTTCCGATTTCTCCCTCTTGAGATGCCTTATTCTCCTCTGAAGTTCGTTATTCGCGGTCCTAATCTGGCCAAGTTCATTCTTCAGTACAACAATCTGCGAGCGCAGCGCTTCTCTTGCCACTAGATCCCATTCAAGCTGCATAATCTTTTCCTCAAGGACGGCTTTGCTGTGTTTGCAGTCGCCTAATTCGGACATGGCCTTTTCCATGTTGGAGATTCTCTCAGCATATGAGACTCTCTTCGTTTTTAGTTCTTCGTAGTCTCCAGATACTATATGGAATGAAGCTTCTAGTCTTTGTTTTTCAGTCTTCTCCACGCAGAGTGCTTTTCTAAGAGCGAAAACTTCGTCCTGGAGAACTTCTGTATTTTGCAGTCGAATCTTGAGGCGAGATACTTCTTCTGCTAACTTCTGTCTCTCATACTCGGAAGCTTTAAGCTTTAACTCAAGCCTTATGAGAATGTTATCAAGTTTCTCTTCATTGGCTTTTGCATCTTCTAGCATCTTTTGTATCTTTTCGTAATCAGCTATCACAATTTCCTGGTTTTGCTTTGAAGCAGCAAGCTCGCGTACGAGCCTTAGCACTTTTGCTTCAGATTCTATTTGGAGGATTTCAAGTTTTATCTCATACATCTTCACTTTACCTTGGACTTCTTCAAGAGCTGCTTCAAGTCGGGTTTTGTAGCAATTGGTTTCAAGCGCATCTTCTGAAGCTTTTCTTTCCTTTTCAAGATCAGTTTCCGAAGCCTTTCTTTGCTGGTTCTCAACTTCAATTGTTGTCCCTAAGTGAATCTGATTTAATAAGCTTTCTTCCAGAGAAAGTGTCTCCATGTGCCTTTTGCTTTAAGGTAATTCCTTCGATGATGGACGAAAACTTTGCTTCCAAGGCTTCAACTTCCTTAAATGCATCAGAAAACACCTTCTGCCATTCCTTTAACTCGGCTTCCAAAACTGTGCAAAGCTCCTTTAAGTCCACATTTTGTTTCCTTAGCTCTCTGTTCGATTTCTCAAGAAAATTGCGCTCCTTGACTAGACTTTCACTCGTGGCTTGTAACTTCTGATTGGTTATTCTTAAAAACTCGCACTCCTCTTGCCCTTCTAGCCACTGCTTTGTCATGTCTTGTAACCTATGTTTCATACCTTGTGCAACTCTATTTCATTTTCCATTCTTTTAATCTTATCTTGGAGACTCAAAGCATGAGCATCCGAATTTCTGAGTGCCAAACAACTCGACTCCCTCTCTTTCGTCATGTATCTCAAGACAGCTTCCAAGCCACTTATTCGTTCGGTTAAGAGTACCTTCTCTTCTTGCAGTTCAGATAAGTGAAATTCCTGATCATATTGCCCACTACATATATCCAATGATTCCTTCACAAGAGTTTTCTTGTCATGAATTTGACTGAGAACTTCGATACCATCTTGTTGCTTATTTAAACATTCCATAGCCATATCCAATTCAACTATCTCCTTGTGAAGACGGGAAGCTTGAGACTCCAACTTCCTTTGGCTATGCCTTGCATCTTCCGCCTTTTGTTCCCAAAGCATGTTGAAAGTCTCAAGCTTGTTGGCCTCTACAACTTTTCCCAACAGTTTCTCCTTCAGATCAGTTGCTTTGCATTCCGAGTAATAATTCTCCAGTCTATTGGCCCTCTCACTAGCCTCTCTCACTCTCGCAAGACCTCTTCTTCGCTACAATGAAACTCCTCTGCACACAAAGTAATTGTTGCTTCAAATAAATTCTTCAACTTTATAAAAGTGTTAAAGACAGCTTCTTGTTCTTTTGACCGTTGGTTCTTCATGTGTGCTATGGAAAGTCGAAGCTGTTCATACAACTTGGAAAATAGTCCATACATCTCAGTAGCAGCATTTGAGAAAGAAGTCTCCAGTCTTCCACAGACAAGTGGAAGATTTTTCTCATCTTCGGTCTCGGTTTCTTGATGGTATTCTAGTTTATGTTGCAGCCCTGCAATCAGTCTCTTGATCTTCTGCTCTGGTGCGAACTTCATGAAGCTCGTTGGCAAGAGAGAATGCTTTGTCCTTGAAAACTTGTACTTCATGCTCCAAATCTGCATTCTTGTTTTCAAGATCCAAATGGAATGAAGAAATTTCTTTTAAGATGATTTCCTTGTTTGCAAGCTCTGCTTCAAGCACACAAACTCGGGATTTCAGTTTGTTTATTTCAGTCTCCGAAGAGCAGGGATCATTGAGCTGGAGTTGAAGTTTCAGATTTTCATTTGTGAGTTGAAGGCGATCTCTCTCCAGATTCCCAAGAGCATCTGACAATTTTGCTTCCAAGTTGGTGATCTCGTCTTCTCTTTCCGCCACTTTAGCTCTCCATTCTGCTTCCAATTCGATCAAGCGCTTGTTACTCAGCCCTCGTTCAACCTCTATCTCGTAGTTTTTCTGTGCCAATTTCTTCTCAAGAATACTTCTAGTATCTGCCAAGTTCTTCAAAGACTCCTGAAACTTTTGTCTCTCTGCACAAAGATTGTCCATCTCTATCTTTTGCTTTTCAATGGTGCTTTCAAGTTCTTGAAGAATAATAACCAATTCAGCATTTGCCTCTAGGCTTTTCTTTAGCTGTAAAGACAAGTTCGCATTCGCTTCTTTCTGAAACTTCATCTCATCTTCCAAGTCCTTCCAAGTTTGATCCATACTATTCGATATTAAATCTTCATTCACTGTTTGTTTCTCTCTCGTTTCTTCCAACAACATTTTCAGTTGTTCAACTTCCTGCTTCATGCCATCGCATTCTTCACACAATTCTGAAAGCTCGTCTTCGAGACTTGCCCTGTGTATTTTCTCATCAGATAGTTCCTTTTGCAGCCTTTCCACATTCATCATCAGCCGCCGAGAGTTTTGTTCCCACATCCCGGCCTCTGCCTTGAGTAGCTGAATTGCAGCCTCTGCAGCATCAAGGAGGTCTTTTGATGGAGCGGCATTCTGACATAGAAATGTGGCCGTAGGGGATGCTTGCTCAGAATCTTCTCTTTGATTTTGAGGACAGGTTCCTGATCCCAAGACTTTGGAAGAAACTGCTGAATGATTTGATCTGCGGGTAGACTCATTGACAGGATAAGAGCCACTGGAGCTATTTTGAGAGCCGATTGAATCTTGCCTTCTCATAAGATTGATTACGCTGATTGTTGATCATCTTCTCGGGGAAAACTTTTCGTTGGAGTCGAAGCTACTATGACGTGATGAACGTGACCGTAAGAATCTTGTTTCCTGTAAAAGCCAACATCTTTTAGCTAGCCACTTGAGGTAAAAACTAAAGGCTTCTTTTTGAAAATATTTCAAGTGGCAACATATAGGTATATAGCAAGAGAGATGAGATAGAAGAATAAAACCGAGATAGAGAAATAGAGCCATCAGAGATTTAGAGAGACCAAAGGATAGAAAAGATAGTGTTCGAGAGGATGAACAAGAACTCAAAAGGAGGAAAACTAGAAATCTTAAATGTTCAATCATTGATTCTGAATTGAAATTATAAACTACCATATTTTTATAGGCAAACCAAATAACAATCAAGGAAAATAAACCAAGATAAAAATAATGAATGTACAAGTATTAACTGATAACAGAAAATTACTGTAATACCGTCAACTTTAAATGCAGCTAAATAAATATTCTAATCTCCATCAAAATCTCATTATGAAAGAGGTAAGCATACCACATAATGTTCTCCATGATGGTGTGTATTGTCCCAATGGTTACCAGATGAAGATCTACTCCTGTTTATTAGTGTGATATCAGATATTTCTGACTTGTGATCTATGTCATCATACTCGTAACTCAACATTCATCTCCTCCATATCTGAACTCGAGTCTCCGCATACCTCGTTCCTGGTCCAAAGAGATGAAAACCTATTAGATTTCTAAATCTAATAGGAGTTCTAGAAACAAATATAAATAATGCCATTGAACTGCAAACCTCAGCTTTGTTCTTAGAGTTAAGCACTGAATTGTAACCTGCAAACCAGAAAAGTTACTTAAGTGCTTAAACTAGAGATGAATTAAATATCTATTATTACAAATACTAGAGGATTAGCTACCGAGTGATATGAAATCTAATCTGTTGTTTTCAAACACAGTTGACTTAAGGATCATAAATGGTTCCTGAATTTTGCTATCAATCCCATTTTAGTTCTTGATTTTAGAAACGTCTCAAACTTAATCCCGGATCTAACAGTTTATTTCAATTTTAGTCATTTTATCGGTTGGGTGTTAAAAACAAAACAAAACATGGATAATATTCAATTAGCAGAGTGTTATTTTACATTTATGCATCAGAATCACGTGCATGGAATGCTATTAGTAAAATACAATTTTCTTTCAGCATCACGTGTATATTCTAATTTTACACCCAACTGCTGAAAAAAAAAAAACTAGAACTAAGATAAATGGATAGATGGAGGATTAAGCTTGAGACATTTTAAAAGTCAGGTATTAAAGTGAGATTGATAGCAAAGTTCACGGACCATTGTGAGATTAACCTCTAATTTAAATGACAGATAATCATGATTATCACTTTGGAGGCCAAAATTTAGTACTAAAGATGCTAAACCTGTAGAACTGTTCCATAGTCACATTTTTTCAGTTCCAATTGAACGGGTTGACAAGTTTTCGAATCGGTGTAGCTTGCCAAATTCACTGTGGCCTCTCCAAGAGTTCCAAACCTGAGTGAGCGCTGCAAGAACAATACCATTTTGAGAGAGCAGATTGGTTAAGTTTGCATCAACAAAAGCAATTAAGCCTTCATGACTAAGTCAGCTAGAGATCAGACCATGGCAACAACAAGCTTAAACAGGCATTCTTCGGTATTTCTCGCGACATTCACATTGTCCTGTGACATCCACATAGACTCTAACAATGTCTCTTCCCACCTACAACTTCCATTTTGTACTATCGCTTCCCCAGCTTGGCTATAGATTTTCCTGTTTCCACAGAGACAATAGATACAATGGTCCTGTTTGGAATTGATTCCGTTTTTGTTTTTCACGTTTTTTGAGAAAGAAAAAATGAAAATGTTTCAAAAACGGCGTTTGGCGCAATAAAAATAAAAAATGAAAATGAAAACGATTTTTTAGTTTAGTGTAAAATGAGAGAGAAATGAAAAATAAATTTTAGTCGTTTTTCATTTTCGCATCTCTCGAGCAGAGAGAGAGAAAGATATACATTATTAGGTTTTTTTACACTGAAAATAATCTCTTAATAAAACTACTAAACGCATTTTCAAAAATGATTTCTGTCTGAGATTAAAAACGTTTTCATTTTCATTTTCATATAGAAAATAAAATTATTTTAGAACGAGTTCCAAACGTGCCTAAAAAGCTTGTCCCATCCTTTTGGCACCTGCAATTGCAAAATTACAGTGAGTAATATTATACAGAAAATAATGCAGAATAAGGGGTAATGTGAGGACCTACCTTACGGGCCGTCACTCTTAACGTGAAAAGTTTGTAAATGGTAAACATGATTCATTTAATTACTTAACAAATAATGTCTAAATGTTTTACATAATTTAGTATTTCTTTGTCTAAGGCGGCGAACCTAACTCAGCTAAAACAACTTAAAAAAGCTACTATAGAATACAGAATATCAAAAGGCATAGATCAATTATCCTACTTATTCTTATTATTTAACTTCTTTTATTGCATCAAAATGATAAAAATTGAAAGATGAGTTTCAATTTTGTTTCACTAAAAAAAAAAGGAGGCGCTCTATAATTGTTCAATCACTTAACTGGTCTATAAGACTTAACTACAAAATAAAATCTTAAACTGCAATCACGATATGAAAATAAAATAATCTATAAAGAATAAAAGAAAAAATGAAAGGAAATATAAAAGAAAATGTGAAATCGAGAATAGACCTGAAAAGCCTGAAAGTTTGGGAACTTGAACTTGAACTCTACTCTGTCCTGAGGTTTCTCAGATTTGTGCTTGAGACAAGCCGAGAAACTGCGAATTTGTCCTGAGAACTTGAACATTTTCTTCTTTCCCTTTATATCATTCGCTTCCTTTTCAATTCTTCATCACTACATAACACAAATTCAAATTAGGATAAGCTAATAAGTTTAATGAAATAAAGAGCAACAAAGGTTACATGCAAGGATTATCTATTAAATTCTACAAATTTAGATAGATTATTTGGCACAAAAAGTGGCACTCACATGTAATTTACGTGAGAAGATATTACATATATACGTATATACACACACACATGTGTGCTTGAAGAACAAAGGGGAAAAAGAAAGATAAGACGACTAATCCTATTTATGTATGTGATCAACAAGAAATTGAAGCCATATATATGTTACACAAAGTGAATGCGCAGTGTGTTAAAATATAAATTTTAAGACTGATCCATCCCATAACAGCTTAAACTTCTTCTTAAGAGAATTAATAAACTAACACGATATAGTTCAAACTCCTGTATTGACATCCTTTCTAAATATTTGTAACCACAGGTCCACATTTTGGATCGTAATATGTTTCGGGCTATAAATTAAGAAACAGAAAATTTAGCTATACTTGTTGATATATATATATATATATATATATATATGCAAGTTAAAAAAATATATGGAAAATGGAAAAACAAAAGAAAAACTGAGAAGAGAGCCCAATGCTAGCTATTAATGCTATTCTGTACGTACCTTTCCATAAAATTTTTCACTTCATCCTCAAGTTAACCATTATGAATATTATCAACTCATATGCTAGCTAACTGGTTTTAGTAGAAAGGATTTCCAAGAAGCATGTCACACGCGAGTTATATAACTCTCATATATATATATATATATATATAAATTATAGGCTTTGTGTATGCGCGCGTGTGTGAAAGAGAGAATTTACTTATTTTATGGAAATGTATTCGTTAAATAAGAAAGCATTTTTTTTTTTGGGTGAAATAGTCATTGTTAAATAAGAAAGCAGTTAGATACATAGACCAATTTTTAAGGCATTATCCCTCTAGCCGATTTACTTTTATTTTTCCTTTCTTTATTTCATTCATTCTTTTTCTTTTTTTTTTTTGAAAATTGGTTATTGTTATTTTGTCATAATTGGTCAATTTATATTTTTCTGAAAGTGAATCTTGCCTTTCATTTATAATCTTGTTGTTATTTATTTCAGTGGAAAGGGTAAGAGTGCTGTTCAGGATATGAAAGGCCACATATATATTTTTATATTTATATTGGTAATGAATATTATTGCTAACAAAAAGTCAGAGAGAGAGAGAGGTTAATAATAATAAAAGAAAAAATAAATGAATTTCACTACAAAATATTAGAGAAAGATCCACAAATCATGAGGCTAACACACCCATATAACGAGGAAAATTATCACCAAATATTGTATTTAATTGACACAATAAATTAGAAAATATAAGTTAGAAGTCATTTTGTTCTTTCAAGAACCATGAAATTAAGTTGCCACTTTGTCTTATTATTTGTGTCTATATGGATTAAAGAAATTAAATTTTCAATGGTTACCTGGCCTTCTTTAGCAATGAAGGGTCACTCGATGTGTATTTGAAATTAATTAAGAGTTAGCTAATTCTATGCATCTCATATATATATATATATATATATATATATATATATGCGCGCAAAATAATAGCTGAGAATATTCTTGCACACAGCTAGTATTTTGCATATATATGAGAAAGAATATTAGAAAGACAAAATTGAGGATAGAGAATCTAACTATTTTTGTATGTAAGACAAGAGGGAAAAAAAAAAAAAAAACAAAACAAAAAGGATGATTTTGTGTGGGTGACAGCCAAAAAAAAAAAAAAAAAAGAGGAGAGAGAGCAAGAGGATATTTCCTGATTGGTTGAGCAGTTGTTGTGGCTAAAGTTAGTTTAGTTGGTGTTTGGTAAAATGATCTTTTAGGAGAATGAAGGAAATAACAATTGTGGAAGGGCTTCATAGAATGTGAATTAGGACGGTTTAAGAGAGTTTTTGTTTTTGTTTTTAGTCAATAAAAGAATATAAGTAAAAGCTGTAAGTAAATATTTGGAATCGTATTTTTAAAAGAGCTTAAATAGGTTAAAATAATTTTAAAAAATACTAAGATAAAGTTTATAATATCTTGTTGAAATTATTTTGATACAAGCTTCAATGTTTGTTCAGAAAAACTTTTTGTTTTAAGCTTTCATTGGAAAATTTTTTAAGTTAAAACTCTTCTGTCAGATCATTTAAACATTTTCAAAGTAGATTTTGGAACCAGCTAGAAAGAAAGCCAAAGAGAATCTCTATAAAGCATGTCCTTAGTCAATTACGACTCTTTTCCCATAACAGCCTTATTTTCAGATTTAATTTAAATAAAGATGTCGTTAACAGAAACACCGACAAAACGACATGCACTTTTTAATTTTCAAAAGACAGTGGGAATCGATTAGAAGATAAGAGAAATCGGTTATGCAAAGCAAAGAATTCTTTTGTCGTTTGACTGTTTATGTACCCAAAAAAAAGATCACAGCAGATAAAATCATATAATTTGAAAGATGATGTCATGTTATGCCATTTTGAGCCTAAACGACAATAGATTTTGGACCATAATGAGTAACGACCATGTCGTTCTCAAAAGACACATCATGAAATTTTGTAAGTAGGATTGGAGTGTTGAATTTAAAATAGAACAATATTTATAGCTAAAATTACCTGTTGATTATATAGAAATCAGGTTCAATTTTTTACATCGAAAAATATGATATGTTTTTTTCTTAAATTTTTATTATTATTTTTGTTTTTAAATAAATGGAGAGAGGAAGCATCTAGCATCAAGGACTCTCAACGCATCTCTACTGAATTGGTAACTGTTAAAGAAACTTATCCCACATCAAGCTCTCAACACAAATACAATATTAAAGAAAAAGAAAAAAAGATACAAAAGTTGATAAAATAAATGAGTAGTGTTAAATATAGACTTTATTTTAGACTCTTTATTAGATGCTACCTTACATGTGTCATTTTAATTATCTCAAAGAAACACATTTTTTAACAAATCATTTTTTCAATCATATTTAAAAAAAAAAACGTGATTTAATTTTTTTCCATTCATCATTTAAATATTTAGTAAAAGCATGAACAATAGACTATATTAGATAGAATCTAGGCATCTAGCTTCGTTGTCTCTCCTCAGGCACCCATGGATGTTAAAAAAAGAATATTTAAATTCTCATGCATGTAATAATACTTTCATCATTATCAAAAAGAATTAATCGAGAAAAAAAAAACATGCATCAATAAATAGTTATAGAGAAGTGTTTAAATTCGAAAATCGTCTCATCCAACAAAACAAACTTTTAAACTTCACTTCAACTTTTCATCTTGCTCATTTTCAGTATTTTTATCCACTTTAAAAAGGAAAAAAAAAAAAAAAAAAAAAAACTGGAATATGCATTATGCAAGGCTGTGCTAGAACATTATATGAAAAGTCGATATAATAAATTTAGAGCAAAAGAAATACGACAATGTCGTAAACAATGAGTTAAAAAAAAAAAAATTAGTGGCATCTTTGTAAATAATAGGTATGTAGAGAAACATGTGAACATGATATGTCGATATTCAAAGGGAAGCATGGCACTCTCTTGTAAATTCAGTTAAATAAGTGGCTTGTTATTAAGTGAGTTTGCTTAAGAGAAAACTGAAAGGACACATGTAAAAAGATAAAGTAATATCTCTAAAAGAGTCTGAAATAAAGCTTGTATTTAGCACTTCTCAAAATGAAATACGTCAATTCTAAAAGGAGAAAAGAAAAACCAAAAAAGAAATCTAAAAAAGGTCAAGAAATCCAATAGGATTTATTCAATCTTAAAGAAACCAAGACCTCGTTGAAACCCTTAATCGGAAAAAAAAAATCCAAAAGATGAAAAAAGAGTGAATGATATTTTAGGATAAAAAATGACCAATGCAAACACTAATCATAAACAAATCTATAGAAAGGAAGATCCAACAAATCCCTAGTGACAAACAGAAGAAGGAAACTTGGAGGCGGTACCGACCCGTTGGGTTGGCCTTGCCCTAGCAGCGGTCCCAAACCCAATCTTAGGGGCGGTTCCGATCCGTTGGCACGACCTCCTTGGCGGTCTTAGTTTCAGCCCAATCTTGACGGTAGTCCTAGCCTGTCGGCCCAATCCTAGTGCCAAAACTACACGATCACGGCGGCAGTTGATTCCTACTCGGTGACCGCATCTTTAAAACATGAAAGCTTAGTTTAGTTTTCTTTTTTTAACTACTTAAAATATGTTACCTAATGGACCATGTTAATTATCAGATGAAATTTTTAATGTAAAAAAATAAATAAATAAAAGTGAAGCCTGAAATTGTAAATATATGTTTCTTTTATCACACAATAACGAAGTTTTAGAACAAGCTCGGGTGCTAACGTTTGGAGAAGCTTCAGAATTTATAGACAATGTCGTCTTGGGAATTTATTAGAGATTTTATTGTTTCTCAAAATGACCCAATCTTTCTTTCTTTCTTTTTTTTTCTTTTTTTTTTTTGAATCGTGACAACGATTTTAATCTAGAAACCAGGATTCACCTAACTCCCATCTATGAAGAAATGTTTTTTGGAATAACGAATAAAGTTTTGGTCTAGTTTTGATTGCCAATTAGGGAAGAAAATAACGCAAGAAAACAAGCAAGTGCTTGATTTGAGAGAACCATTGTTGATTGAAAACGTATTTTTGGCTTTTTTCTCAAGCCTATTTTTCTGCCCAAAAAAAAGTCTTTAGACGTGGCTTCCTTAAATTGACCGCAACTAGCTATCGTTGTTCAATCATGGTCTTCCACATTTGACTGATTCTGGTTGATTATAGACCATACATATATACAAAAATAACAAAAACCTCCCTGTATTTTATGCAAAACTTATCAAAGTGCTGCATTTGATCTTATATTGAAGAGGAAGAATATATTCCAAAGCATGAAAAAGAAATAAACACATCAATTACAGGAAATATGACACCAACAGACAACTAATTTCATCGGTATAATCGAAATTAATTACACCGGCCTTCAAAAGAAAAACACCTAAAAAGATACAAGTACACAACTCTTTAACAAATCATCTACAGTTAATGAAAAATCTAATCAATCAATGTTGAGAAAACCATAGCACCAAGGACACAAAAAAAACCTATAAAGAAACAAATCATACAGACGAAAAATACAACCAAATAATAAACAAGCAATACAAAAACAAAATGAATTGGTTGTAAAAACCACCACTATATATTATAAAAGTATAATAAAAACAATCCACAACCCAAAAGATGTAAGGCCTCGTTCATTTCACCAATTTAAATTTAGAATTCGAGTTTTACTACAGTAAAAAGCTCTCAGAATCAGTCACATCTAACTTTTTTACTTTAATAAAAAGATCTTACATAAAATCACATCTCAACTCGAATCAGCAAACTAAACGGGTAATAAATATAAAAAAGACGAGTTCCCTCAACACCATCATAAGAAAATGACAAAAAAAAAAGTGAGCGGTTAGAAAATACATCTTGGAAGTAGAGGCGAAGGCCAACCTGTGCACCACCAAATGAATCCCCTCCTCCCGTGGACCAAAACCTCCAAAGGGGTGTGCCAAGGTGAAGACCAACGATCCGAAAATACCTCACGACCGATGACGACCCCATCCCTACGTCAACTTTGATTTTCCGCTGGTGATACAAATCTAACCCTGAAATATGCATCTCATACTTTGCTTGTAGCATAAATTTGGTGTCTAGATGATGTGACAAACCTCCAGCTAGGAAATCGCTCGTCTGTTTCTCTTACTCACTTTAATTTTATTTCTAGGGTTTGCTTCCTTTGCAAGATTAAATGTTCTGCTGAATTTTTCCTTTTTCTTTTTTTAAGTTGTAGGTCTGCAATTTTTTAATCTTTTAATCAGTTCTTTTATTTCTTATTTGAATTTGATATTTTGAAATATACAAGTATTTTGGCCATTTAGAAAATTTAATTGAGTATCAATCGACTAATTAAGTAAAGGAGATGTTTTTGAAACGATCGGTAAAACACAATTAGGATAAACGCAACATTCTTGACAATATAAAATGGAATACATCATTTATATTAATTAAACACAAGTATTTTTTTTTTCTTTTAATTATCCCGGTATATGTAATATGTTATATACGTATGCATGCACATGCAGTATATATGCATACCTGAACAGAAGTGAGAAGACAATGAATTACAATAAGACCAGGTCTTGGTCACGACTGTCTCAATCACTCCATGTAGATTGCGTTAATTTTTTGCATTCCAGGAGGACCACTTTATTGTTACAATTTTTTCAAGGAAAATAGTAGGAAATAGGCCAATGTAAAAAATTTAAGAAAGTATATAGGCCATTTTTTAGTTATAGAAATTAATAGACTTCATAACCAGATAAGTTATGGACAAACTTGTCAAGTTATGGTTCATAACCAGACAAGTTATAGACGAAAACGGTAATTTGGCCTATTTATTAACTTATGTAAACTATTGGCCTATTAATTTTAATTCATCTCAAGTCTTGGCCTATTTCTCTCTTTCTCCCTTTTTTCAATTCTGTCTATAACTGATTGGAAGTCAAGATACGTAGACGCTACGAAAAATACTAGAGGCAAAAGTAGACGCTACAAATTCTAAATTTACTAGTATTATAATTCTACATTAGTTGGAGATATTGGCAGGATTCACTTAATAAGGTGAGGGCAATCATCCTCTAGCAAACCTGTTTTGTTAGGTTGAGTTAGACTCAATATCCTTTGATTTCTGTAAAATGGTATCAGAGCAGGCCCAGTTTTACAATGTTGGGTCCCCCAATATCGACTTATTCGCAGTGGTTTAGCATGGTCCACACTGTGCATGAGGGGGCGTATTAGAATCATATATTGGCTGGAGATATTGGCATGATCCACTTAATAAGGTAAGGGTAAACCTTTCATAGCAAACCAATTTTATTAGGTTGAGTTAGGCTTAATATCATTTGATTTCTGTGTAAACTAGTTCAACCCGAGGAAAAAGTAGGAATATAGTCGTACTTTATAATTCTTAAACACTACGTGCGTATGAATATGGTAAACGTTTTGGGGATGGGATTCACACCGTCATTGATTAACTAGCTAGCTAGGAATACAATATAGAATAGGATTAATTATTATCATTATCAGTTTAATTGTTGAAAGGTTTCGAGTTATTTTTAGTCAAATTTTAAATATCAAATGATCACATTGTAAATGGTTGTTAGAATACTGTGAAGTGTACTGCCACATGACATGCATCCAAAATTAATAAACTATTATTGATATAAAGTAGATTTTTTTTTTAATCATGAATATAATGGAGGTGTCAAATTTTTATTAGGATATCCAAAGTAGGTGAATTACCACCCTCTAAAAGACTATCCTCTACTGAGTCGTCCACTCCAATTTATTAATCGGTAAGAAATAAAAAGAATACAGTAAAAAGAACCATCCTTTAGCCTTGTATGTTTTGTTTTTGAACTATTGTATGAACAATATCATGGATAATAGCTTCTATAGTAAGTCTTTTGACACTTGAATATAGTAAGTCTTATGTGACGATTTTGGTAAAAATTAACAAAATTCAAAGTTTTGCTCAAATGCACCTCAAGTAAACTTCAACCTCAATTGTCCTCCAAAATTTATAAAAAAAAAAGGCACAAAAGGGCAACTTTCATATGTTCACATAGACCGAGAGAGATTCACATAGACCAAGTTTCAAAAAGTGTAAAATTTTGAAGTTCAGAGGGACATTGCTAGATAAACATGTCAATTTTAACGGAACTTACTCGAAAGCAATTATCTATATCATTCTTGAATTTGAAACTTGTTTTAAGTTCAGGAAATTCCCCCTAGCCATCAATATCATTGGAAAAGTCAATATATATGCGACCGATTTTCTGCGTAATATGTATTTGTAATTGGCTCAAGAAGTGATTAATTTCCTGGTTTCCAAGAAACTTTTGTTCTTGTGTTCACGGGACGCAATATGCTCTAGAAAGCTGGAGAAGTCGGTGTCCTTGTAGCGTTTTGGGTTGGCCTTGTCAATGAGTTTTGGCGATGGTCGAACCATGCAATTGAACGGGAGACTGTGCAAAGAAGCAATTGAGATTCTTGGCTTTGAAGAATTCACAACAACTCTGTGGAGCACGCTCTTGTATCTCCCATTGCTGAAAATCTGTACAACAGATCATATACCACGTAGAAATTAATGGACTAATTCATAATTTCATGATATAAACAATGTATGTCTACATGTTAGGAGTGTTCATTAATTAGCAAAAATATTTTTTTTATAATTAGCAACATGAGACGGGTTTAGGTATGAAAAAATGTTTTAATTTGCTTATGGTACTGCATTAAGTTTCACGTTCCCAAGAAAGTTTAATAATTAGAGCGGAGAATTTTTTCTTTCTTTCTTTTTTTTTTTATTTTTTTTTTTGATAAACTAAGAAGAATAGACAACTAGTAGCGAGGTTTGTCAAAACATTCCAACTAATTTGACACCCCTCTTAAAACGTTTCCTCTACCAAGTCCCTAACTCGAATATTATTATTAAGAAAGAAAAAAAAAAGAATTATAAATGATGAAAGAAACTGTGACAAAACATCCAAAAAAACAGAAAACAACCTAAAAAAAGGCCAAAACAAGTACAAAATGATAGCCAGAAGCTCAAAGGATAAAGCTACAAATATGCCTCATTTAAAACCTTTTAGCTAAAATCCAACGGATTTTCTAATGAATATGACTAAGTTAGGATGTGCTAAGCTTCTCTTATACCGGTTACACTTTCTCCGTTTAAAAAGAAAAATAAAAAAACCCAATTAACGCTACCAAATAATAATATTCGCTTGGAACACTTTTTTTTTTTTTTTTAATTTCCATTGCTGCAATAGTAAAATGCAAGAATTTCATTCACAAATCCAGTCACATATTCTGAAACAAGGAAGAAACAAAGAATTTAATGAAAATGTGTGTTCATGGTATGAGATGAGCAAACATTATTGATTACTAATTTGTACATTTTTTTTGTTTTGTTTTTTTTTAATTATTTTTTTGAAAGAAAATGAATATAAGGACTAACCTCAAGATGATCACCAACATTCACAACGAAGGAATTAGGAAGAGGTTCGACAGTAACCCATGTCCCTCCATGCTGTATCTGAAGACCCTTAACTTGATCTTGAAGCAAAAGAGTCAGAAAACCATAGTCGGAATGCGGTGGCATTCCTAGGGTTAACTCTGGTTCAGGGCATGAAGGATAGCAGTTCACCACAATCAGTTGACTTCCATTTTCAAATTTTATTGATGAACCATCTAACTCTTCTCCATTATTATTTTCATTATTGTTTTTCGTTTCTTCAATATCCATTAATCCCAAGCTCTCTTTAATAGCCTCCATCAGTATGAGGTATAAGAATTTGGTATTATTCGAGAAGTTAACTGCTACTTCCCTATATATGTATATCAAACCACAATATGAGATTGTTTTCATTTTTTTATTATTATTATTTTATAATGAAGAGAAGGAGCAACTGATGTCGGACAAAGCTTTAGATCGAAATATCCAACTAAGTTCGCACCCATACCAAAATATGAGAATAAATTCTGAATATGATGTCTTGAAATGTTCAATAAAGTTGAAACTTATTGCAACAATTGGAATTAATATCGATGACAGTTTGAGCTGAAATAGTAATTCTACTTTAATGAAGCTGACAAAATTTTTACATCTTAATTGGAGTTGGAAATATTCATCTACATACAAACATATGAATATATACATATATATATATATATATGCATGGAGAGAGAGAGATAAGTACGTACCTTAAGTCGACGGGAGAGGAAGGCCAATGAGGAAGAACTTCTGACAAAGGATGGCAATTTAGCTTTAAGAAGTCTCTCCAACAAAACACTTTATCATTGTTCTGGTTAAAACTGGTTCCATATCTAACTGGTGAGTACATATCTTTCGACATGTACTTGGATCTCTCCTCAAAGGGGAGATCGAAAAATCTCTTACTTACATCACCCATTCTTTTGATGACATCACCTTCAATACCATGATTTATCAACTGCATATATATAATGATCTTTGTTAACAAACAGTACTTTTAGGTTTTTTTTTTTTTTTTTCTTCCTTTTGGTACTAATTAATTTTCAAAAATCCATGAATAGAAATTCATGTTCTAAAATAATTTTGCCGCATCTTATGCAAAGTGTTTCACTCTAAAGTGCAATCATATTTTCGATTATTTTGTCAACCACCCATACATTTTCAAGCACATTCATGCAAATAAGTTATTTTGTTCACACACACACACATATATAGATATAATTTTCAGGGAATATTTGCTCATATTTTGCTAAATAAATAACCTTAATGACAAGAAAATTTAAGAAAAGACCAAGAATTTGAAAGATCAAGAAGTAGCTAGGGTACCTGAAAAAATCCATATTCTTGGCATGCTTTTGCCAGGGAACTTGTGACATATTGGGATCTGTTGGGGCCTTGAAGCTTTGCAAAATCAATAACAGGTAACTTGAGATTGTACTGGACGTCTTTGCTAGTATTATTATTGTTATTATAATTATTATATTTACTTGCTGAATTAGGCCTTTCTGCCTCGGGCAATATGTACTTTGTTGGAACTTTTGTTATTCCTCTTTCACACAAGCTCCTCACTCCCATCTGGTATTGCCTCTCGTCATCAATATTATTAGTTTGATCAATATCCTCTACAACGGGTTTCATTATCAGGCCTATTATTCCCCTCAACTGTCAATATTGGAGACATCACATTAGATATACACAATAAAAGCACTATATATAAGTGTGTGTATATATATATATAATATACATATGTATGTATGTGTGAGTATGCCAAATTAAATGGAGGGAATTAAGTTGAGGAAACTTACCTACCTTTGGAGAAACAAAAACGTAGAATTGAGGAAGAAAAATAAGTTGCTAAATGGTGAAAAACTAGGCTTCTTATATAGGAGTTTTGATGACTAAAAGCTAGCTAGTGGGGTCAAGGGAATTAAGCAGTAGTTGAGGCAATCAATTTTGAAAAAATTCTACTTTTATAGTTCTGTACATTATTTTCAAATGGACTGACTCCACTCAATGCAAAGAAGACCTTAGACTTGGTATTTAGTCAAAGCAGCGTGGCGGTGGTGGCTGCACTGCAGGGACAGGGAATAATTCCCGTGGACTTAATTCATTCTTTGGTAAATTAATGAGAAAATCCGAAAAAGTATTCCCTCAATTTTAGGATTTAGCTAAAACTTAGTAGGTATTTTTGAGAGAATATTGGAGTAAATAACAGATTTTTGAAATTAAATTAAGTAAATAACGTATTTTAAAACTATTTAAAATAAATAGCATTTTACATCGTAAATGAACTATTTATGCTACATTTACCCTATATTTGATATTCGAAGAGATACCAATAGGTATCCTAATGGTATATTTGATATTCGAAATATAGTGTGATGACGTGGCTGTGATAGGAGTGTCAATCTAATTCCTCAATCTTAAATTTGAGTGGGGCCCACCAATCTCACTCTTATTTCAGAATAAAAAAAAAACAAGTAAACATGGGATTGACACTCATTCACCACTTCCATTCTTCAATCCTGGTAAGTAAACATGCCATATATCCTTTGGGATATGTCAATCCAAGTCTAAAACATGAGGCAATTCCTTTTAAAGCCCATAAACTATTACCTATAATCATCATCAGGTGATGTGCAATAGCAGAGCCCGCCTTCGGCTTTAGTAGGGGCATGGAGTATACTTTTTTTTCTTTGGAGGGCGGGGTGGATGAATTTATGCTTAATTCGTACCTTTTCTAAGTTAGTGATCAATTTTGACTAAAAAAGACCTAAATGCCGGGAATAAAATACAAAGAATGAGGAAAATTAAAAAAAAAAAAATGCAAAATGTGAAAGATATTTTTGTGTTTTTCCTAATAAAATCAACTTTTGATAAAAAAAAAATTATAGATCTAAGATCTAACATGAATTTGAATGATTAAGGTATAAAGGTAAATGTAATACAATTCAATATATAATTTATAATTTGTTAACCTCAAAATGTAGGTATAAAAGGATCAGAAAGTATTAGCTCATTAGTAAAATTTATAAAAAGAGTAAAGTTGTTTATAAAAGAAATATATAAATAAAATAGAAAAAAGTAAAGTTTAGCGGGGCCATATATGAGAATCTTAAATTTTACTGGACACAAAACGAAAAAAATTAAGAATTTTCAATGTTTAAATTGTATTTTTCAGAAATTCAGTGGGAGCAGCAGCCCCTATACGTCTTTTAATACCTCTGTCTCTCTGACAATATAAGACTGCATAACTTATTCTGTCATTGACTTTTTGACTAATTGATGGCTATTATAAAAAACTATAATTTAGTCAAAGCAGCGTGGCGGTGGTGGCTGCACTACAGGGACAGGGAATAATTCCCGTGGACTTAATTCATTCTTTGGTAAATTAATGAGAAAATCCGAAAAAGTATTCCCTCAATTTTAGGATTTAGCTAAAACTTAGTAGGTATTTTTGAGAGAATATTGGAGTAAATAACAGATTTTTAAAATTAAATTAAGTAAATAACGTATTTTAAAACTATTTAAAATAAATAGCATTTTACATCATAAATGAACTATTTATGCTACATTTACCCTATATTTGATATTCGAAGAGATACCAATAGGTATCCTAATGGTATATTTGATATTCGAAATATAGTGTGATGACGTGGCTGTGATAGGAGTGTCAATCTAATTCCTCAATCTTAAATTTGAGTGGGGCCCACCAATCTCACTCTTATTTCAGAATAAAAAAAAAACAAGTAAACATGGGATTGACACTCATTCACCACTTCCATTCTTCAATCCTGGTAAGTAAACATGCCATATATCCTTTGGGATATGTCAATCCAAGTCTAAAACATGAGGCAATTCCTTTTAAAGCCCATAAACTATTACCTATAATCATCATCAGGTGATGTGCAATAGCAGAGCCCGCCTTCGGCTTTAGTAGGGGCATGGAGTATACTTTTTTTTCTTTGGAGGGCGGGGTGGATGAATTTATGCTTAATTCGTACCTTTTCTAAGTTAGTGATCAATTTTGACTAAAAAAGACCTAAATGCCGGGAATAAAATACAAAGAATGAGGAAAATAAAAAAAAAAATGCAAAATGTGAAAGATATTTTTGTGTTTTTCCTAATTAAAATCAACTTTTGATAAAAAAAAAAAATTATAGATCTAAGATCTAACATGAATTTGAATGATTAAAGTATAAAGGTAAAT
Organism: Morus notabilis; assembly: GCF_000414095.1. Classification (NCBI taxonomy): domain Eukaryota; kingdom Viridiplantae; phylum Streptophyta; class Magnoliopsida; order Rosales; family Moraceae; genus Morus; species Morus notabilis. The sequence goes on along the minus strand of NW_010358173.1, from coordinate 15,519 downwards.
GTAACCTCAAAATGTAGGTATAAAAGGATCAGAAAGTATTAGCTCATTAGTAAAATTTATAAAAAGAGGAAAGTTGTTTATAAAAGAAATATATAAATAAAATAGAAAAAAGTAAAGTTTAGTGGGGCCATATATGAGAATCTTAAATTTTACTGGACACAAAACGAAAAAAATTAAGAATTTTCAATGTTTAAATTGTATTTTTCAGAAATTCAGTGGGAGCAGCAGCCCCTATACGTCTTTTAATACCTCTGTCTCTCTGACAGTATGAGACTGCATAACTTATTCTGTCATTGACTTTTTGACTAATTGATGGCTATTATAGTGGGGCCATATATGAGAATCTTAAATTTTACTGGACACAAAACGAAAAAAATTAAGAATTTTCAATGTTTAAATTGTATTTTTCAGAAATTCAGTGGGAGCAGCAGCCCCTATACGTCTTTTAATACCTCTGTCTCTCTGACAGTATGAGACTGCATAACTTATTCTGTCATTGACTTTTTGACTAATTGATGGCTATTATAGAAAACTATAATTGATTTAGAGCATCATGAGGGCGTGAAAAGCGTACAACATTAGCAAAACATCGTTAGTTATTAACGAAGAAATGATAACCGACACCAACAAACTCAAGCACATATCAATTACTACGTTATCAACATACTCATATACGTTTTTAATGTGAAATGAAAAGGTTACAAAGTCTACAAAATACAAAATTGGCTCTACGGCTTATAACTTCAAAAACGCTCACACGCAAAAAGCTGACACTTATATTTGCAAACTCTCTCATTTTATATTGTCACGGCCTCATTATAAGATTTATTGAAAGAAAGGGGCAAAAAATACGAAAAAACTAAATTAAAAATAGGAACTAAAGACTAGAGAAAAGCAAATTATCAAACCTACAACCGCCCAAAAGGTCAAATACAAATAATAAGGGGCCACAAGATCCACTGAAGAAGGCCGTTCTTGCATAAAAACAGGTCCATGAGGAGGGAAAAAGCCCAAGGAAGCAAAAAGACTGCATGATTTTGAGCGAACAAAAAGATTGCATAAAGACACAGAATTAATTTTATCTAATTTTTCCAAAGGTAATTATGACGTGCTAGGCATATTTAGCATTATATAGGCATTTATTTAATTTTTTTCTAATTTTCCAAAGGTAAGTGATGTAAATTATGATGTGCTAGGCATATTTCACATTATAACAGGCATTTATTTTATCTAATTTTCCAAAGGTAAGTGGTGTAAATTATGATGTGTGATCAACTACAACATTGTGCTTTTTCTAGAGATATTTTCATTTTATATATTTAATTTTTGCTCCTCTGAGGTAGTGTTGCTACTCTTCATGCTTTTTATTTGTTTGATGCGGTTATATGGTTGTAGATAATTGCTAATGACTGATTAGATGTTAGCTTATTGTAACAAATTATATACCGAGTAGACATTGAATTTCCCAGTAGTTAGTAAAGTATGTGTCGTCAGTTAGTTAACAAGTTTTCAAGTCTGTTAGTCGAGACTAATGATTTTCTAGGTATGCCTTACCCAACATATCTTATACGATTAAAAAATGAAACTATTAGTAATTTTTAATTTTCAACCATCAAATATATATCAAAAATTATTTTTTGTACATTTTTTTAATATGTTATGATTTTAATCAGATCTAAAGACACTTCTTATAAAAAGACTACTGAAAAAATCCTTATATATAGGTGAGTTTTTAATGTTTTTAATAGTTATACATTCTATTGACCACTCATGAGACGCTACAACAAAAAAGGTTATTCGCGACGACATTATTAGCGACGATATCTGTCGTTGCTAAAGTTTCCATATTAGCGACATATATACAGATGGACATATACATGGATGATCAATCAATATTCGGAACTTGAAGAGAATTTTTGAGAGTATGTGATATATAAATTTAGTTGGATGGCAGAGCAGTGGCAGACTGATCTTGATTCATTTCGTTCTTGATTGCAGCAGCCAATTCATCGTATGCTTGCCCCCATGCAGAAGCCATATCGTCGCTCCATTTCTCTCCAACTGCTTCTTTGATTGTTCTCAGCAGTGCTTCTTTCACCACCTAATTGCATCAATTTACATGTAAATAAATAGAATTAATAAAAAAAAACCATAATATCAATTAGGAATCAATAAAAAAAAGTCTAAGCACCACTGATAATAAAAAAATTTATGATAATAAGATGATAATATCATAAAAAATCTTTTGGGACACATGACCACTATTAATAAAAAGTGGATCTCATATGAGAGATCCGCGTTCTATTAATAAATAGTGCTCAGCACTGCTGGTGTCTAATAGTATTTTTTTATGATTTCAAGTACAGTGCCCATTTACAAATGTTTGCGTGACGCGTATGTGTATATATATATATATGTGCATGTATTTATACTCTTACGTACTTAAGTAAGTGTGACTGTGAGCTATAGGCTTTTACCTCAAAATGGACAGAGACGACCCTATTCTTGAGATGAACAGATCCCAAATGTTTTAAACTTGAATCAGGTACCACTACTTCCCCCTTCTCCCCAAGCTGAATAGCTGACTCACATGTCTAATATTACATACGAAACATAGTTGTTAGTATTCTAAATATTAGACCTTCGGAAAAAAAAAAATAAGGATAAATAAATATGTGTTAGTTCTTGTTGTCAATTTTATCTTATGAATAATCCATGAATTTAAAAAGTGTCTCATGAATGGTAGATCCATCTCTAGTTGATTTTTTTTTTTTTTTTGAAGGTTAAAAAATGTCAAAGTTAGTCCTTCTATTGAGAAAATGATGGACAGAGATAAAAATTAAAAAAAAAAAAAAAGTTGTATCGAATTTACACCCTC
>NW_010358173.1:0-12625 GCF_000414095.1 Morus notabilis | reverse complement strand
AAAATTGCTCTTAATTATTTAACAACCCGCCCATGTAAATAGAAACCAAATTTAACTGGCCACATAGGAAGAAACTAAATTTAATAACCTGATGGAAAAAGATTAATATCAAAAGTCTATTAAATTTAGCCCCTAAACTATAAGAAGTCCCAAAATTTGTAACTATACAAATAAGTGAATGAATTACAATGAAGATGAGCAATTTCAGAATCGTCTTAAATCATTATTTAAAACAAGTTTTGTTCTTTTCCGAATAAAAAATTAGGTTCTTTTTTAATAAGACACGTTACATAGTCTTAGTTTTTTGTTTTCTATTTTTTTAAAACATTATAGTCATACTCAACAACCCGATCGTGTAAATAGAAACGAAATTAAAAAATCTAACCATTTAATAAATACCTAAATACTTAGTCCATTACGTAAGGTATAAAACTTTAATTGAAGAGAGACAGTAAATGAGACAACAATTTGAACTCTTATATGTGTATATATATATAACGTATATGTGAGTGTATATACGATATATGAATGTATAAGCACACCTGTAGCAATAGGTAATAATACGAAACAAATAAATAAAATAAGTAGTTAGGCACATATATAACTCTGCAACCACAGAATTTGAGAAGAAATCCAAACCACGAATGAGCCACAATTGATGTGATAAATCCTCACTCTCTTGCAAACATTTTCAGAAAAGGATTCCAAAGGCGGTGACTCCGAAGTGAAATGTGCAACAACAAAAAAAAACATGTAATGAAATATATAAATATAATTATAATATAACATACAAAATTATATAAATTACAAAAAGGAAATTTTTTTGACTTACCATCTTGAAAACCTTAATAGCATGGGCCTTAAGCTTAGCATTATTCTGTGGTACTTCATCTGAGTCTCTCAGAAATGAGAACATGTCCTTGACCGCCGGTGCAATATCAAGTATGCTAGGAATCATCAACAAGAAAAAGAATAATACATTACTAAATTACAGGATTTCTCATACCAATATTATATATATATATATATATATAATATTTCTAGCTCTCTCTCTTCACATATATAGTTCTAATACTTACTTTGTGAAGAAACAAACGCTTAAATCAGCAACGTTGGGCTTCATCGCCTCCCATGATTCTTTAACCAAGCTTTCTTCCTTCTCTCCAAAACCCATATTGGATCTAATCTGATATCTGTTTCAGATGGGTGATATTTATTTGCTTATAGTTTTATTATGACTTTGGATTCTGAGCAACTTGTCAGAGAAAGACAAGCCACTGACGACTATAAATATATCGTGTATATATATGCATCTCGCCAAGTGTAGGGAGCAATTTGGACGTGGCATACCCATCTCGACCGTACAAATCACAACGTGACTGACGCAATATCACCCTAAATCTTATCATTTGCAGATATTTGTTTAATTGGCTGCTGATTCAGACAAGCTGCAGCATGTGTAATTTTGAGGCATCCTACTCATTCATTCTATATATATATATTTGAGATTCTCTTAGGGACTGTCTAGTTCGCTGATTCGAGTTAAGATATAACTTTATGTGAGAGTTTTTTATTGTAATAAAAAAGTTAGATGTGACTGTTTTTGAGAACTTTTTACTGTAACAAAACTCGAATCGGTGAAATGAACGAGAGCTTAATTTTCATTCCGCTCATTCGAATTGAGAATTTGAGTTAAAAAATAAATTCATATAAGAGAATATTGTAACAAAAAAATTGAATTTAAATTTTTATAAAAAAAAACTTTATAACAAAAACTTAATTATTATAATGTAAACTAACGAAATGAATAAGACTTAAAGCTATAGAACACTGGTAGTATTGAACATTATGGTCATGTTCATTTCACCGGTTTGAGTTTAGAATTTGAGTTTTGCTATAGTAAAAAGCTATCAGAACTAGTCACATCTAACTTTTTTGCTACAGTAAAAAGCTCTCATATAAAGCCACATCTCAATTTAAATTAAAAACTCGAATCAAATTCACATAAATACCCATATTTTATTAGTTGTATTGTTTACACTAATAGTACACCTCAAATATTTTCCGTTGTATGGTAAATATGTACATACACTTTTTTTTGTCCTTTATTATACATAAATTGACATAGGAACTAAATAGGAATTCGAATTAGACTGACACCCCTTAAAATTAAACTTAACTTGCATTAAACTCCCTCCTTTAAATTTTTAGAATGAAAAATAACATAATTGAATGCAGCTAACTGAAAACCCAAACAACCCATACTACTAGAACCCTTGGATGCGAAACAAGCTAGAAACTGATTATATAAGGAGAAGCCCTAACATTGATTAACAAACCTCATTAAAAGCTTTGCTTTGTAAAAGCAAAAACAAAAAAAAAAACAAAACAAAAAAAAAACAAAAAAAAAAACAAAAAAAAACAAAAAAAAAAACATTTTGACATTCTATCTTTTCCTTATTGAATTGCATATTGTTTTTAGTCTTTTATATGAACCAACTTGAAATTCAACTTGTGATAGTAGTATTTTATTTGATCAATATGCATAAATGTTGCACCACACACCAATTTTGCACATATAGTAAATTTATCTCTGATTGTCGTTGATAATAAATTGTCTTGTGTCTATTTTTATCTCTTAGTTATTCTTTGATAATTCTGTCAAGGGGATCCGTATTTTCCCAACAAGTGGTATCAAAACCAAGTTCGAAGAGAAAAGACAGATTTATCTAGGTGGAGTATTGTGAATAATTGTAGTGTGATTATTGTTGCATAGTAAAATCACTGTTCAAAAATTATTATGGTTACTGTTCACGAATAGTAAACACTAATTATGCCGACACTTTCTGTATACGGTGACACTGTTCACGTATACTATTCATATGCTTGTAGATAACACTGTAGCAACGTACGTTACTGTAGCAGGGTAGATCGACACTGTAGCAGCGGTACTGTAGCAATTGAAGAAAAAAATGACAGGAGTCAAATTCGACATCGAGAAATTTGACGAAAGAATTAATTTTGGATTATGGCAGGTACAAGTTAAAGATATATTAATTCAACATGGGTTACACAAGGCATTAAAGAGAAAACCAATCCCTGTTTTCAGTACAAATTCTAGTAAGTCCAACAAGAGCAATGTAGATTGGGAAGACTATACTGGTAGACTGGTAGCTAAGGGATACACATAAAAGGAGGGAATCGACTACGAGAAAACCTTTTCGCCTATAGCCGTAGTTAAATCCATCTTCATTCTCTTATCCATTACGGCTGGTCTCGACTATGAGATCTGGCAAATGGATGTCAAGACATCATTCTTGAATGGCCATCTATATGGTATAACTAGAAGGCTTTAGGGCTAAGGCTCAAGAAGGGAAAGTTTGCAAGTTGTTAAAATCTATTTATGGATTAAAGCAAGCTTCCCGTTCTTAGAACAAAAGATTTGACCAAGTGGTCAAGACTTTTAGATTCCAACAGAATATGGATGAACCTTGCGTTTATAAGCATATTCAAGATGAGAAAGTTGTTTTTCTACTATTATATGTTGATGGCATTTTACTCATTGGCAATGATATAAGGGCTTTGTCATCAGTCAAAGTTTGGCTTAACAAATAGATTGACATGAAGGATTTAGAAGAAGCTAATTATGTTCTGAGCATTCGGATCTTAAGAGATCGAAAGAACAAAATGATAGCTCTCTCTCAGGCTTCATACATAGATAAAATTCTCGAGAAGTATGCAATGCAAAATTTAAAGAAAGGTGGGCAACCATTTACATCTGGAATTACTCTTTCAAACAGTGATTGTCCCAAGACATCTTAGGAAAGAGAATACATGTCAAAGGTACCTTATGCTTTGGCAGTTGGGAGCCTCATGTATGCAATGTTTTGCACTCGACCGGACATTTGCCATGCGGTCGGGATTGTAAGTCGATATCAGTCGAATCCAGGACCTAACCACTGGGTAGCGGTCAAGCATATATTCAAGTATCTTTGGAGCACTAGAAATTATATGCTGGTATATTCCGAGGAGGATTTGACACCTCTAGGATATACAAATTCGGATTTTCAATCCTGTTTAGATTCTAGAAAATCAACTTCGGGTTCTATCTTTACTTTGGGAGGTGGTTCTGTCATTTGGAGGAGTGTCAAGCAAACTTGTACTTCTAACTCAACGATGGAAGCCGAGTGTGTGACAGCTAGTGATGCTTCAAAAGAAGCAGTGTGGCTCAGTAAATTTCTAATGGATCTTAAAGTAGTTCCTGGTGTGGATAAGACATTGAGACTGTACTGTGATAACAGTGCGGCAATAGCTAATACCAAAGAACCAAGATATCAGAAAATGAGTAAGCACATAGACAGGAAGTATCATGTGCTAAGGAGCTTTATTGAAGGACATGTGAAAATATGCATGATTGCGTTGGAGGACAATATGGCTGACCCGTTCACGAAGGCCTTGCTGGCTAAGGCCTTCGAGAAGCATGTCGAGGCTATGGGGATGCGTAGCATGTCACATTTACTCACTTAAGTGCAAGTGGAAGATTGTTAGCGTTTATGCCCTTAAGAATAAATGTAATGATGTTCTTTGAGACATTTTGACTATTAATAAAGAGTGAGTAGGTCATATAGCTATGTATTGTCATTTTTATGTTCATATTAGTTGAATGTATGATAAGCAAACTGAAACTCTGAAACTGTCATTCTAAATCTTTAGGTCATGCATGTAATGTGAAGAACATGCAGAAAACAAGAATCTAAAGATAATAGTCTAAATCATATGATCCACAATCGAGGGAATAAAGTTGGGCACTTTATTCATGTTAAGATTGTTATGTTGTCTACTTTCTAACGGAGACGGCTTGTCTTGATCGTCGGAGGGGGGGCTCCATGGGGAAAGACATTGATATAGTTTCTAATGGTGAAATCTATATTGGATCGGGCCAAAGTTGAATTGTTTTAATTAATAATTCCGTTTGAATAAAATAATTCACTCTTGACAAATTATATGTTGTCATCTTAATTCTAAGATGGATAATGAACTCGTATGCTTGACTTGTATCCTTTGATGTACCAAAGGGAGACATCGTAACATTATGTAAAGGTACGCTTACCGGTACATTGGGGGTATGACTCGCGTATGCGTAGATTCGTTATTCATAGATAGTGGAATCCATAGCTCCTTTAAAGAGTCAATGATATTCTCTTATGCATTATTAGTGGATTGGAAAATATGAGCGCTCGGTCATTAGACTACTCTGTGTTATCTAATGGTTTACTATTTATAATGGTATGAATAATGGTTTTTCGATGGTGTAGTAATGGAACATAAGATAAATGTAATCGGGAAGGTAAAACGGAACTTGACATCAAGTCGATTATAGATATCCTATGGGGATGATACACTAATATATTGAGTCATGGACGAGAGCTATTCAGAGCTTTGTAAATATACTATATAAATCGAGAGTACAGCTCTAGGCTTTTAGTGGAGTAGTGTTAGAATTTTATAATCATGAGACAGACTTGTTGGTTTACAAGTAGCGTTGTGATGATAGGAGCTTGATTTATATATGTCTATCGGGTCCCTTTGCTAGCTCACATAATTTTATGTTATGATACAGTGTAATTCCTACATATTGGTAACTTATGTTATTTCCGTAAAAGATGTTTAAAGTAATATGAGATTAGTTAATTAATTCATGAGTGATTTATCAGGTGAATTAATTGATATATTAATTCTAGATAAATTGGTTGAATTATTATTTTAAGAGTAATTTAATATGGAAAGACTATTATATGACTATTTTGATCAGGCAACTTCTCTATTGGGTTTCTTGAATCAAAATTGAGGCTCTGTGTAAGTTTCCTGTGTTGAAAAACTTGGAAAATAAGTTTCGATAGTTCAGACAGGTCGACCGGTTCATGAAGGACAGATTGACCGGTGAGTTATAACGTCTCTGTCACCGGTTGTAACGCATAGCGCGTGCTGACGTGGCGAAACTGACTCTATAAATGAGATAAACTTTGAAAACCTAATTGTTATAGAAATATGACATTCTAAACACTATAAATAGCTCATTAAGTCACATTATTCATTAGATCACTTGAGAGACCTTTTGGGGGCTATTGACAAAAGAATCCTGAGAGGAAAAATTGTTTAATTCTCAAGAACGATTTTTCCATTGGCTCTCTTATGGTTGGAAGGAGTTCAAGAATACCAAGGGGAGATTGAACGACGCGTGTCCACCCGCACTCCGATAGTGGAAACGAGAATAGCAAAGAAGACCAGTTGGTTGAGGCTCTTCCAATTGCCGTTTGGAACGTTTTGATATGTTAGACGTGTTGTTTTCTAAATCTCTAAAGGTATAATTTAAATCTTTAGTATTTATGTTATATAGCATCATGAACATACTCTTGATTAGTTTTGACATTGATTTAAAATTTTAAAATCTGGCTACGCACTCGATGCCGTATTTTTTCCAACAGAAAAGAGGCTGAAAGGTATGAAAAATATTTCGCCTAATAACTCAGCATTGATAGCAGAAAGTTGGAAGAAGAAGAACTCCATGAAAAAGAAAATTGTATGTTGGGGTTGTGGACAATCTGGGCAACTCAAAAGAAATTGTCCAAAAGATGGAGCTGGTTCGTCTAGTAACTCCAAATCAGACGCAGATAGTAACACTAATAAAGTATCTCTCTCTATGGAGACTATAGTGATGTATAAAAAGCGTGTACATCCTCATGGCATGCTGCTAAATCTCCAAAGATTACCATGAAAGATCAGGATGTGACTATTAGCGGGTCCACAAGTTTGCACACGGGGATTGGTTGGTGTTTGATGCAAGGTGTGTGGTGGAAAGGATGTTGATGGCTTAGAAACTTCCTGGAAAGCCAACGTGGAAGTTGCACCTTGAAAATTTCAGCAAGTTTGTTTTACATGAGCTGAAATGAAATTCTTAGAATGATTGATTCTAAGTGGTATACTCAGTATGATAATTCTCTGTTTTGAGAATTATGACTGTCGGTGGCAACAGTGTTTTGTAGCAAAGCTATGAGTTTTTTTTTTTTTTTTTTAATCAATGGGGAGATTGTTGAATATGGTAGAATATTTTTATGTGAACTTCCATAATCATAATAATTTATTCTATAATTAAGTAAAATATTTTATAGATAACTTTGTTAATGTGAATTAACACATGTATATATGTTAAATATCGGTCTATTATGAGATGGACACTTATTTTATAAGTATCTTGTGTCAAAGAATTATCTTGTGTCTATTTTCCCAACAGTTATTAAGTATAAGGCTGCATATTAATTTGATAGGATTCAAGTAACTTTTTATTTAGAACAAGTTGGCTACAAGTTAGAGTACATATAAGAGTAGTATATAAAAAAATAAAATAAAAAATAGAGCAATTAGTAGCCAACAAAATGGGGAATTGTTTGGTAATCATTTGGGCTTGGGCAACGAATATATTCTAAATAAAATAAACGAAAATAGTAAAAAATATGCCAATATGAAAAGTTTAAGAAATTATATAGGCTAATTTTTAGTTATAGAAATTAATAGACCATAACTTGTCAAGTTATGGTTCATAACCAGATAAGTTATGGACAAATTTGTCAAGTTATGGTTCATAGCCAGATAAGTTATGGACAAAAATCGTGAATTATGGACAATAACTTGTCAAGTTATGATTCATAACCAGACAAGTTATGGACAAAAATAATAATTTGGCCTATTTATTAACTTATGTAAACTATTGACCTATTAATTTTAATTCATCTCAAGTCTTGGTCTATTTCTCTTTTTCTCTCAAAAATAAAATAAATAAAGAGAAAAATACATATTTTACTTTTAAAAGTGTATGAGTCTAAATTTTTATCTCTCATTCTTGATTAATACCATTTTACTAATATAATTATTTGACTAAAAATATTATTAATAAAAAATAAGGACTAGAAATCTCAATCTATAATTTTTAAAGAGTATTTGTCTGATTTCTTCGTAAAGAGAACTACTGTTTATTCTTTTCATTTTATTGAGGTTGTTAAATCAGAGTTCAATCGCATATAGAACTAGTTCAGGACAAGTGATACTTGAGATTGCTACTAGGAACTAAGAGATATAAAGTGCATTAACAGATTTTTTTATCAGAAAAAGAAGAAAAAAAAAAAAAAAAACACATATCAAACTAAAACTACTGTTTCTTCTACGAATGAAGTTGAAGCAACTACTAATCATATTTTTCATGGGAACCGTTTAATTAGAAAAATATATATATATATATATATATATATACATATATATATATATTGGACAATATTTAGATTAGAAAATCGAGTGAGTGGGTTGAACTTTGAAAGATAAGATCGATCGATCGTCATAATTAATACGACGTCCTAGCTGCATGATCCATGTATATTACTTCACACATAAAAGAGAATTTTGAAAGTAACAGAATTTAAAATAAAACCTGAAACTGAAAGAGCTGTTCGCCGACGGTCAAGCGCAGGAATCTCTCTGCTCTTTCCTCCTTTTCCTAGTGCTCCAACTTCTATACGAGTAAATTATAGGGAAAAAAGGAAAATACGTTAAGATTTGAGATGAATTAAAATTAATAGATTAATAATTTACATAAGTTAATAAATATGTTAAATTACTATTTTCGTTCATAACTTGTCTGGTTATGAACCATAACTTGACAAGTTATTGTCCATAACTTATCTGGTTATGAACCATAACTTGACAAGTTTGTCCATAACTTATTTGGTTATAAACCATAACTTGACAAGTTATTACCTATTAATTTCTATAACTAAAAATTAACCTATATACTTTCTTAAACTTTTCATATCGATATATTTCCTATTATTTCCGTAAATTATATTCTCGTGGGACCCACACACATCCATTTTCCTGTTTTTTATTTATCGTTATTAGAAGAGTCAGTCCTTGGATTATTAACATTGTGTCAACTTAGTTCTTAAAAGTTTTTAATTTTGACAAAGTTTCCCTTAAACTACTGCTTTTTGGTCATTTTTGTTTCCAACATTAAAACTGATGAAGGATTTCTAGAGTTTTATAGTAACTGAAATTTAAAAATAAAAATAAAAAAAGTTGCATTAGATGAAAAGCGAATTGTTTTAAACGCACATTGATCTTCAATTTTACGTCATTGATGATATGCAGTGATATATTGGACTGCAGATAATTAAATGACACATTAAAGGGAATAAAAAAAAAAGGTGAAATCCAGTCAAAAGAATTAAACTCATTTTTTGGAAAAAAAAGGCCATTTATTTAGCCTCGTTTATTTTACCGATTCGAGTTTAGAATTTGAGTTTTGCTGCAATAAAAAGCTCTCAGAAACAGTCACATTTAACTTTTTTGCTACAGTAAAAAAGCTCTCACATAAAGCCACATCTCAACTCAAATTAAAAACTCGAATCAACGAACTAAACGGGCCCTAAGGAGCATGTTCTTAAAAACAGTCACATTTACTTATTTTTTAAACTCTTCAACTATTTAGGGCATATTCTTTTACCTAACTCAAACCTTTTGTTACAGTATTTTCTCACATAAAAATTTAAATTTAACTTTTTTGTTATAATATTTTCTCTCACGTACTAAACTCAAGTTCATAACTTAAGTTTGAGAAAAGAACGTACCCTTAGTGTTTATAATTAAAGTGACTTTTTCACTCAGGTGCCTCACACACAATAGCACGTGAGGATTTACCACGTCCTCAAAATTAGTAAGATTTTATCGATTTGTGAGTTCAAACCATAATTTATTATTCTGACTTTAAATTTTAAATTTTTTATAAGTGAAAAACACTATAATATAACCAAAAAGTTATTATTTATATCATGCAGAACTCGAAGACGAGACGAATCCCCCACCCAAATCCCAGGCTCTACTAGACCAAACGATCTTGGTCCATATTCAGTGTGCACTCTAAGAGACAACTTTTGGAGAGGCCCATAGGCATAAAAGTACTCTACCTAATTATACATGTTAACAACCATGCTCTCAACGAATGAAATTTGAAATTCTATCAAAGTGTCTTGACTATTTCCTTATCCGAATATGAGAGACCATATAAAATAAAAATAAAATTAGAGAAGGGGTTAATTCACCCTTAAATGCAATGTTTTAAGATTTTATCATTTATTTTTAATTAATATTTTTTTGATTAATAAGTTATTTAACTGAAGACTATTAATTAAGTGTAAGGATAAAAATTTAAAATGCATGCATTTTAAGGAGTTGTTTTTTCTTTTTTCTTAATAAAATAAAATAAAAGGCTAAAACTTTTTTGACATATACAATACGCACTAGCACGGACAGCTTTTTTTTCTTTTCTTTTTTAACAATTCCATAACGCCAAAGGGGTATCAAAGCTAACCAATATATATCTAATAATAATAATTGGATTATTAATTACTCAATTGCTACAGTACTAGGTGGGAAATATAATTTGATGGAAAAAAAAAACTGAAAGGAACAGGGTTTTATTTTGTCGATAGAAAAAATGTAAGCAATAGTTTCATCATAAGAAAAAAAAAAGACTCAGAATTTGTTTAAAAACTACGTTAAACCGTGTCATTTAAAAATAAGAGATAATAATTAAAATATCATCTGTATTTTGTTAAAATACCGTTTTTTAATTTTTTATTCTACAAATGCTCAAAATACCCTCTGAGTTTATAAAAATACACTCGAAATACCTTTTGAAGCAAATAAATTTTTTAAAATATCGAGATTGTCCTTCTTATCTTTATTAAATATTATTTAAAACATTATTAAAAAAAGTTTAATTACTTCAAGAGGTGTTTTGGGTACGTTTTTATAAACACAAGAGTTGTCTTGGACCTTTGCATAATAAAGAAGGTGAAAGTGGTATTTTAACAAAACACAAGAAATATTTTGAGCATTTGTCCTAAAAAATAGGAAATACTTTTTAATTACTTTTAACATACTTCTTCCATTTTAATCCATTAAATCACGTGGCCTATAAAATGATTGATTATACACTGCTTTAAATACCAAAAATTTGAATAAGGAACCTGAATTCAGAAAAAATTTCCCTTGCAAGACAACAACAACTGTGTCACAATAGTTTTTCGAGTAAAGTTCACCAATGCACCTAAAATTATTAATTTATAGCAAATTACACTTCAAACTTTTAATTTTAGTAAATTAGATTCTGAATTTAAAAATCTTTTGCAATTGAAGTCTAATTCGTAAACCGATTGTGTAACGTGGTTTACATTGTGAGATTGTTTTCAGGGTAGAGTTGGTCATTTTGGTTGTCAATTTCCATGTAATGGCTCGCCATTTGTTTTAAGCGAATAGCTCATCAAGAATAAGAATATAAATAAATCCAATAGGAATACACCTAATGCAGATGAAGAACAAGAACGAGAAATTTTTTATAAAAAAAAAAAATCAAAATAAACCCAAGTATCTTCAACCAAGTAAGCATTTATCATTTAGAAGAAAAAAAAAATGAATGCAAAAGCAAAACCCCTAACATTTAATTTGTCTCCAGTGAAAAAAAAAAAAATCCCTCTCCCATTCTGATCACAAACCCACATAAATTCTCTCCTAAATCACTCAAAACCCATACGAAAAAACAATAAAAATGTGTCACACTTACATTAGTTTTCTTCTTCCTTAGTTTTCTTTAGTTGCAGAGTGTGTAAGGGGGCTTGGGGCTGAGTAAATCCCTATTTTCTTTTAATGCTAAATGCGTGCCTTTTGTATTCCACATGTCAAGCTTCAATATTTTTTTCCCCTAAAATGGCAATCATTGTTCTAATTATAAACTCATTCACATGCAAATAAATGGTAAGTTGTGCAATCTCACATCGTCTAAGTTTAGATATAAGTGATATTTATAAAAAAAAAGACATCATCTTCCAATAGTATGAGGCCTTTTAGGGTGAAGTCCAATAACAAAACAGTGCGGGCTCAAGTCTAAAGTGAACAATATCATACCAAATGAAGTCCAATAACAAAACAGTGCGGGCTTAGGTCCAAAGCGAACAATATCATACCAAATGAAGTCCAATAACAAAACAGTGCGGGCTTAGGTCCAAAGCGAACAATATCATACCAAATGAAGGTGCGGATCGTTACAGATAGTATCAGAGCATGTATCATCTCTTAATGGTATGAGTATAGATATAAGTGATGATTTATAAGAAAAGACATCACCTTCCAATGGTATGAAGCCTTTTAGAGTGCAGTCCAATAACAAAATAGTGCGTGCTCATGCATAAAGCGAACAATATCATACTAAATGGAGGTGTGGATCGTTACGGATGATATCAGAGTCTGTATCATCTCTCAATGGTATGAGGCCTTGAGTCCCGAAGCTAGAAAATAGTTTATAAAAAAGGACAAACAATATTATACCAGAAAAAAGTGTGAGTTGTTATAGATGTGACCTTAACCAACCATCTATTAACACCCATTATGAATTAGATTTCAATTGTAAAAAATTTACAAATTCAAAGTACAATTCACAAAAATTCAAAATTTAAAGTGCAATTTACTAAAAATGAACAATTCGGATGCATCAATACAATTTATTCTGGTTCTTCTTTCCCCC
>NW_010358172.1:1066176-1068025 GCF_000414095.1 Morus notabilis | reverse complement strand
AAAGTTGAAAATTCAGGCTCGGGCTCGGGCAGCCCGAATTTGGTCATCACGCCGGAGCCCACTACCGTGTAGGCGCCTTCAATCGCCATCCGCCAGAGATTTTTAAAAATTTTTCCGGCCAAGCCCGAAGTGCCCGAATGCCCGAACCGCCCAAGTACTCGAATTGCCCAAAAAATTGTCAAAATTATGACTATTGGTGACCGATCCGAAAATCCAAATTTTGCCCAAATGCCCGAGGTGCCTGAAGTTCCCGAATGCCAGAAAACCCGTCCAATGGCTAGTTTTTTTACCATTGCCGCCCGAACCCGACCCGTCGATTCCTAAAGTAGTCGTTGCACCCTAAATTTTTTTTAAAAAAAATCAATTTTTTAACCCAAAAATTTCCCTATAAATACTCTTCATCCCCCACACATTTTCTCACTCAAACTCTCTAAATCCCTCTCAATTTCTCTCAATCTATATCAATCTCTCAAATCTCTATCATAATTTTTCTAAAAACTATCACATTATCCTAAAGCTCTCTCTCTCTCAAATCGCTCTTATTTTTTTATAATAGATCATTTTGGTTATAGTGGTATTCCCGTTGATACCCAACACAACGTGGAAGAAGAGCAATTTCCCACTAATAAATTTGTTACGCAGGAATCTACTAATTCGAGCCATGGTGGACGTACTAGAGGTCGTGGTCACAATGGTGGTGGGCATGGAGAAGCATCGAGTGCCAGTGAGACTGCGTCTGCAAGTGTTGCAACCTCTAGGAGGAAATGCAAGCGCACCTTGACAGTTTGGGATCACTTTGACATAATTGAGAAGATTGACAATGAAGGTAACACTAAGCATATAGCTCAATGTAAATATTATTTATCTAAATTACAAGGTGACACTATTCACGGCACCACACACTTGAGAAGACACTCTAAAAAGTGTCTTCAAAAGCTTAGCCAATCCGGTCGATCCGAACTTCGCCAAACACAATTATCTTTTGATCACGCAATTGGTGGTCTAACCACTTGGAAATACAATTCACAAGTAGATCGTATGGAAGTTACATGAATGATAACTGCTTTAGATCAACCACTTACTTTTGTAGAGCATCCTAATTGGCAACGATATATTAAGGTTGTACTAATCCGAGCCTTGTTGGACGTACTGGAGGTCGTAGTCGTAATGGTGGTGGGTGTGGAGAAGCGGCGAGTGCCAGTGCGACTACATCTGCAAGTGTTGCAACCTCTAGGAGGAAATGCAAGCACACCTTGACAGTTTGAGATCACTTCAATATAATTGAGGAGATCGACAATGAAGGTAACACTAAACGTATCGCTCAGTGTAAATATTATTTATCTAAATTACAAGGTGACGTTATTCACGTCACCACACACTTGAGAAGACACTCTGAAAAGTGTCTTCAAAAGCTTAGCCAATCCGGCGAATCTGAACTCTGCCAAACATAATTATCTTTTGATCGCGCAACCGGTGGTCTAACCACTTGAAAATACGATCTGCAAGTAGATCGTATGGAAGTTGCACGAATGATAGCTGTTTTAGATCAACCACTTAGTTTTGTAGAGCATCCTAGTTGGCAACAATATATTAAGGTTGTACATAATCTTAATACACAGTTCACTTTAAAAACTACTCTTAGGAAAGATTTATTAAAATTATTTAAAAAAGAAAAAGAAACATTAATAAACCTCTTACACTCGACTAGCGGGTGCGTTGCGTTAATGGCAGATATTTGGTCTGCCGTTGCTAATAAAGATTATTTAGTTGTAACCAGACATTACTTTAAAGGATTTGATTTAGATAAGAGAATATTAGGTTTTAAATGTGTTCTAGGATCACATAGCGC
>NW_010358172.1:1058614-1065794 GCF_000414095.1 Morus notabilis | reverse complement strand
CTATAAGGATGCTATAACAAACTATATGTGTGCAAAAGTAAGAGTAGGACATATAGACGCATATGATTGGCAAATTGCCAAAGTTTTGTATCAATTTTTAGGTAGGTTTCATGAAGTGACTCTAAAACTTAGTGGCACATATTGCCCAACATCACCTTTAGTTTTAGGAGAACTTTTACGAATTAGTATTTTGTTTAGCGAATATAGGGAGGACCCAATTTTAGCAGTTCCTATCCATTCTATGGAAAAGAAATTTATAAAATATTGGTCTAAGTTACCTTTGTTGTATGGTTTAGGTACTATTTTTGATCCTATATTAAAATTAGAAGGTTTAGAAAGTGGTTTAGAAAACTTAGGTGAATTTTTATGCATCAAATGTTCAAACCAATATCCAATAATAAAGAAAAAAATATATTCGATCTATAGTAAATATGAGATTAGGTTTAGAGTACCTCATAGAGTACAGGAACCGCAACAACAAGACGAAAACTCGCATTCATTCTTGAATGTTTTCGGGTTAAAGAAGAAGAAGAAGACAACTCAAACAGAAGCCGAGAGTGAATCTTCGTCGACAAGTGACAGTGACAACGGCGACGACGGCTTCAACGAGCTTATGACGTACCTCAGTGAAGGCTTAGTAGTCGATGGTACGACAAAATCGTTTGACTTAGTTCAATGGTGGAAGGCACGGGCATTAACTTGGCCAATCCTAACTCGATTGGCAATGGATATATTTTTTATCCCAGTCTCTACTATTTCATCCGAACAAGCCTTTAGTACGACAGGAAGAATACTGGAGGAACGCCGGAATGCATTGCAAAAGGATATTGTTGAAGCCTTAGTTTGCATTAAGGATTGGGATTGGGCCGATCAATGTCTACAGGATACAATTTTGCCGGCAAGCCAAGAATGGATCGATAAATTTAATCGATTAATATTTAATTTTGAAGACGATCCTTTAGCTTCAAATTAAATTATAAATTTGTAATTTGTATATATGTATTTACTTTTGACATTGTATTTGTAATTGTATAACTTTGTAAGTTTGTAAAATTTGTAATTAATCACAAAATGATTGTACTCTTTTTTTCTTGTTAAGTTTTTATCCCAATTAGGTTTTTCTTGATAAAATTTTTAACGAGGCAATCATGAATTACGAATTTAATATACATCATTAATATACATGATTAATTTATTCAATTGTGTTAATAATGTTTGTTGAATGTTGATTTTGATTTTTATATAATTTTAACACAAACTAACTTAATAATTATAAAAATTTAAAAATATTAAAAAAATTCAGGCTATTCGGGCGAGCTCGGACGGCCCGACTGGGTTCGAACAGCCAAATATAAGCCCGCGGCCCGTTCAAGGGCATTTTTGGGCTCGGGCAAGCGGCCTGAATTTTTTGGGCAAGTCGGGCTCGAGCTCGGGCAAAAACTCAGTATTTTCGGACAGTCGCGAATGGCCTGTCCAAAGTTCTAACACTAAGTGTGTTCCTACTTATTTACAGCCATTAGTATTTGAATAGTAGCTATATTCATTAAATGTAAACCATTTATTTATATTCGACTAATTTTGTTCATCTCGATGGGTCATTCCTCAATATATTTTGATTTATGGTTTATGAATTTTGTTATGTTTCAAAAGTTTGTTATTTTCCACAGTCATAGTTTAATGTCGTCATTTCGCATTCCTTGTAAACAACGTGTTTTTTTTTTTTTTCATTTTATTCTTTATTAAAAGTAATAAAGTGGTTACCACACAGACTCATCCTATAAATCCAAAAAAAAAAAAAGAGAAAAAAGAATTTATCCTTACATATATATGAATATAAATTTTTACATTTTATTTTTAATTAATATTCTTTTATTAATATAATTATTTAACTAAAAAAGTTATTAATTAATAATAAAGAGAAAATCTTGACTCATATAATTTTAAAAAGTATTTGTCTCTTTTTAAAATTTTTTTTTTTTTTAAATTTGAACTTTTTATCAATTTTGCATAGTTTATTATCGGTAGAAAAATATAAAAAGAAAATAAAATCGTTTAACGGTCATAGGATATTTTAGTCAATAAATCGATCCGTTTCTGATTTTCATGATTTATTAATGCGTAAAGTTTTTCACATTATGACGAATGTCCTTCTGTTTCTTTACTCGAATGTGTGCCCTTTATTGGTAAGACGGGGCCCATTGAGGCAGCTTTTCATGTGTAGCCCATAAATATGGGGCCCAAAAAGTCACGGAAACGGGGTCTATGTTTAGAATCCGGACAAAAGGATGAGGCTGGCTGGGGCAAGGTTGATAGGACCATATATATTATTTACCGTTTGACCAACTTACAGGTGGCTGTTATTACATCGTAAAGCGGTGACATAAAGTTTCAGTTGGTGACTTAGGGCACGTTCTTTTATCTAAAAAATTAAAAAAAAAATTTTAATTTTATTTAAATTTATATTTTTTTAAGTTTTAATTTTATTTAAATTTTAACTTTAACTTAAATTATAACTTAAATTCAATTCAAAAATTACACTCAAATTATACTCCAAAAAACAACCCCTTACTAACTGTTTGGAAAAAAAAAGAAATTAGTAACTGATTTGTTCAAAAAAAGAAAAAGTTGGTGATGACGCCACATGTTATGAATCTCAACAGGAAAAATGTTGTATAGTGCATGGGGATATAAATAAAATGTTGAATAGTTCATGAGATTCAAGTAAAATTACAGTAGAATATTACTGTAATTTTGATACAAATTTGTGTTCTAGCAAGTGTGTTTTACTTTAAAAGAAAGCCTAGCCACTTTCCTTAAATTAGTGATCCTTCGGTTCTTGTTCAATAGAATTCGTCGTTTTACATCACTTAGCATCAAAGTGTTTATGGGCACGAGATGAGATGGTTACTATTAATCCAAAAGAGTTTGTTCTTCGCTTCGTTTTGTATACTCGAATAGATTCGACAGAAAGGTGACAAAGGGGTCCCAACTTTTGCTTTGCTTTGTTTGCATTTCGCAAATTTGTGCTTGCCAGGAAGACTTATATCCTTCTCCTCGAATTGAAACGTGAAAAAAAAAAGGAAAATAATTGTTCCATTCGGCTTCAAAAGTTAAAAAAATAAAAAATAACAACAGAGATAATAAGCAGTTAATAATCGGGTAATGTAGGCCTTAGAGCCCCACTAGATCATATATATAAGTCACACCAATGACCAAACTACAAATTTAGATGAGAGGGCTATGATATTGGTTTTGTCTCTAACCCTTTATATATGGCGCGTTGTGAAACTTCAATATGTAAAAGATGAGATGGGTGTACAAGTTGTGTAGGGTTATCCAGTCTCCAGTAGTAGTACTCAGTTGAAGGAATTGTATAACTTTGTAAGTTTGTAAAATTTATAATTCGTCACAAAATGATTGCACTCTTTTTTCCTTGTCAAGTTTTTATCCCAATTGAGTTTTTCTTGGTAAGGTTTTTAACGAGGCAATCATGAATTACAAATTTAATATACATGATTAATTTATTCAATTGTGTTAATAATGTTTGTTGAATGTTGATTTTGATTTTTATATAATTTTAACACAAACTAACTTAATAATTATAAAAATTTAAAAATATTAAAAAAATTCAGGCTATTCGGGCGAGCTCGGACGGCCCGACTGGGTTCGAACAGCCAAATATAAGCCCGCGGCCCGTTCAAGGGCATTTTTGGGCTCGGGCAAGCGGCCTGAATTTTTTGGGCAAGTCGGGCTCGAGCTCGGGCAAAAACTCAGTATTTTCGGACAGTCGCGAATGGCCTGTCCAAAGTTCTAACACTAAGTGTGTTCCTACTTATTTACAGCCATTAGTATTTGAATAGTAGCTATATTCATTAAATGTAAACCATTTATTTATATTCGACTAATTTTGTTCATCTCGATGGGTCATTCCTCAATATATTTTGATTTATGGTTTATGAATTTTGTTATGTTTCAAAAGTTTGTTATTTTCCACAGTCATAGTTTAATGTCGTCATTTCGCATTCCTTGTAAACAACGTGTTTTTTTTTTTTTTCATTTTATTCTTTATTAAAAGTAATAAAGTGGTTACCACACAGACTCATCCTATAAATCCAAAAAAAAAAAGAGAAAAAAGAATTTATCCTTACATATATATGAATATAAATTTTTACATTTTATTTTTAATTAATATTTTTTTATTAATATAATTATTTAACTAAAAAAGTTATTAATTAATAATAAAGAGAAAATCTTGACTCATATAATTTTAAAAAGTATTTGTCTCTTTTTAAAATTTTTTTTTTTTTTAAATTTGAACTTTTTATCAATTTTGCATAGTTTATTATCGGTAGAAAAATATAAAAAGAAAATAAAATCGTTTAACGGTCATAGGATATTTTAGTCAATAAATCGATCCGTTTCTGATTTTCATGATTTATTAATGCGTAAAGTTTTTCACATTATGACGAATGTCCTTCTGTTTCTTTACTCGAATGTGTGCCCTTTATTGGTAAGACGGGGCCCATTGAGGCAGCTTTTCATGTGTAGCCCATAAATATGGGGCCCAAAAAGTCACGGAAACGGGGTCTATGTTTAGAATCCGGACAAAAGGATGAGGCTGGCTGGGGCAAGGTTGATAGGACCATATATATTATTTACCGTTTGACCAACTTACAGGTGGCTGTTATTACATCGTAAAGCGGTGACATAAAGTTTCAGTTGGTGACTTAGGGCACGTTCTTTTATCTAAAAAATTAAAAAAAAAATTTTAATTTAAATTAAATTTATATTTTTTTAAGTTTTAATTTTATTTAAATTTTAACTTTAACTTAAATTATAACTTAAATTCAAAAATTACATTTTAACTTTAACTTAAATTATAACTTAAATTCAATTCAAAAATTACACTTAAATTACACTCCAAAAAACAACCCCTTACTAACTGTTTGGAAAAAAAAAGAAACTAGTAACTGATTTGTTCAAAAAAAGAAAAAGTTGGTGATGACGCCACATGTTATGAATCTCAACAGGAAAAATGTTGTATAGTGCATGGGGATATAAATAAAATGTTGAATAGTTCATGAGATTCAAGTAAAATTACAGTAGAATATTACTGTAATTTTGATACAAATTTGTGTTCTAGCAAGTGTGTTTTACTTTAAAAGAAAGCCTAGCCACTTTCCTTAAATTAGTGATCCTTCGGTTCTTGTTCAATAGAATTCGTCGTTTTACATCACTTAGCATCAAAGTGTTTATGGGCACGAGATGAGATGGTTACTATTAATCCAAAAGAGTTTGTTCTTCGCTTCGTTTTGTATACTCGAATAGATTCGACAGAAAGGTGACAAAGGGGTCCCAACTTTTGCTTTGCTTTGTTTGCATTTCGCAAATTTGTGCTTGCCAGGAAGACTTATATCCTTCTCCTCGAATTGAAACGTGAAAAAAAAAAGGAAAATAATTGTTCCATTCGGCTTCAAAAGTTAAAAAAATAAAAAATAACAACAGAGATAATAAGCAGTTAATAATCGGGTAATGTAGGCCTTAGAGCCCCACTAGATCATATATATAAGTCACACCAATGACCAAACTACAAATTTAGATGAGAGGGCTATGATATTGGTTTTGTCTCTAACCCTTTATATATGGCGCGTTGTGAAACTTCAATATGTAAAAGATGAGATGGGTGTACAAGTTGTGTAGGGTTATCCAGTCTCCAGTAGTAGTACTCAGTTGAAGGAAGCCATAAAACTTGGAAAAGCTTAATAGCACTTAGTTTTGACCGCCAACTAATTAATAGATGAATTAGTATTGTCAATTTAAAGTAGTGTTAAGAGACGCTTGCGTTTGATTGATGTATTCGTGTAATGATTTGAATTATAGTTCGTAGTTCGATACAGTATTTCACAAAAAATACACGTAAATTGAGAATGGTTCTGAACCATGATTCTGAATTCATACTTTAACACTCCCCCTCACGTGTGGGTTGGACAATGAGCAATCGTGTATGTAAATTAATTGGAAAGCCCAACACGTGAATATTTAAGCCCGAGATATATTAAAGACCCAACATATGATGACAATTTTAAATGGTGATAAAGAGTGTAATTATGGGGGTTTGAACTCAGGACCTCCCGCTTTGATACCATGCTAATTTACCAATCCATCCCAAAAGCTTAGGAGACGTTTGGTTCATGGATTAGAATAATGAGATTATAACCATTTTCGATTTACGTGTATTTTTTGTGAGAGAAAATACTGTAGTGAACCATGATTCGAATCGAGGTACGAATTTCTTTTTTTGTGAGAGAAAATACTGTAGTGAACCATGAACCATGATTCGAATCGAGGTACGAATTTCCCAACCAAACAACCTCTTAAACTATTAAGAGGTGGACCAATAATAATTTTATACTTTAACAAAACGTCAATTAATTCTAATCTCAATTTTTTTATACAACGCACGTGGCATAAAATTGTCATATTTTCATGCGTACATTTTATCCTTTCCGGGTCAGTTTTTAAAATGGAAAATAGCAGAGGACACAAAATTTTTTGCCCAGCGCAGAGTGCACACATCCATGCAAAGTTCTCAATAAAAACGAAAAACTAGTAAGCCTGCGTAGTGTTGTCTAGCTCTGAGGCTATCTAAGTATGCCAACACATGGATTAATTACTTTCAATCTTACGCCATATACATACCCAAGTGTCTGTAAATTGTGTGCTTTAAATCTAGACCCTCAAAACAAGCACCACCTGTCAACGACCGAACCAACTCTCATATTCTTCATTAACCCACACGTGTAAAATAATACAAACCCTGCTGTCAATTCCTCACTGATTCTAATCCCAGACTTATAGTACCACGCAAGTTTTGTAGAAGAACAATTCTTGTATGCGACTGATGTTATTTTTAACCTTTACCAAAAAAGGAAAGAATAACAAATAGTAAGTGATCAAACAAGGATAGAGAGAAACATGAGTCAGGGACAACCACAGAGACCTCGAGACGACCAGCTGTCAGAGCAGGAGCCCATAAAAAACGGCGACGTTTTCAACGTTTCCGGTTCCTTGGCGTCCAAACCGGTTGCGCCCAGGGATGCAGCCGCCATGCAGGCCGCCGAAAGCATGGCCTTTTTGGGCAGACACGAAAGGGCGGTCCAGCCGCTGTAATGGAGGCGGG
>NW_010358172.1:1027973-1058560 GCF_000414095.1 Morus notabilis | reverse complement strand
GGGGCGCCCCAGCCGCTGTAATGGAGGCGGCCGTAGCGGTGAACGAGCTGCTAGGCAAGGTCGGGTGATGCCACAAACGTCGCCAGAGAACAAGGCGCAACCGTCTCCGAAAAAATCGTCGAGGGGACCCGCGTCATCACTGAAGCCGTCGGTGGACAGGTAAATTTTCGTTAATATATTAGTATGTTAGATTTATTGCTATTACTTTTGTCTAATGAGAGTTAGTAATATATTTATATTAAACAAAAGTCAAAAGCTAATGATTCTTTTGACACTATCACAAAGTGGCTTAAATGGGATGTGGGTTGCGTATGTATACACACACACACATACATGTCTCGTGTAGGTTGTGGGAGAGTATGTTGAGCCGCAAGTGAGGGCGAGAACTCTAGGAGGAGTATTGGACCGTGATGCGATCACAATAGGTGAAGCACTTGAAGCCACTGCTCTTTCTGTTCCGGACAAGCCGGTCGACCACTTAGGTGACGCTGCTGCCATACAAGCAGCGGAGGTGAGAGCTACTGGGATTAACCTAACACTTCCTGGCGGCGTTGGGGCCACAGCTCAGTCTGCTGCTACTTTTAACGCTCAGCTCATCGCCGACGAATATATGACAACTATCTCTGATGTTATAGGGGTAAATTTCATCGTATAATCATGTCATAAAAGTTGTTTTTACTCGATATTACTGATGACTCTCCTTTTTCTTTGTTTAGGATGCGACTCAGAAGCTGCCAGCGGATAAAGCTGTGACGCGAGAGGATGCACAAGGAGTTATCGGAGCGGAGGTGAGGAACAAACCTGACATGAGTACTACTCCCGGTGGGGTTGCCGCGTCAATGGCCGCAGCGGCTAGGCTTAATAATGAGAACAAGTGAAACATAGTTATTGGTGTTTTATAAACAGATGCTTGCGTTGGAGATTTTGTCATGTATATGTACATATAGTAATGTAAATGCTAGTTTTGAGCGTGGGGAGTACACTTATTTTGAGATTCTGAAAGAAGTTTGGCTTTCCCTGTGATAATTGTACATCGTAGATCAAGCATGAGCCAAGGCTAATTGTGTTAATGGCAAGCGTTTTTAATTTCTACGTAATTCCTCCCCCCTTCTGCATCCGCATAACTGGGTTTAACTAGTATTAATACTTCTTTCAAGCAGAATGGAAAGCGGAAATCCGGGGTCAAATACAAATCCATCATGAATTTGATTACAAAGTAGAAACCGACAACGAAAACTATCGATCTTAATGACTAATTCACATCTTTAATGTGTTGCTTATTCTTTATTAGAAGATTAATTTATAATCACACTCACCAAGTCGTGCCTTTTCCTGGTATAATGAATGCAAGCAGTAGAAAAGATCATGTTTGTTTCACCATTCAAACAGTTTAAATTAATGTTCTGTAGGGGATAATTTAAATTAATGTTTTGTGGAGGATAATTTAAGGATAATTTAAATTATTAATAATGGTTTAAACTCTTAATTTTAAAATTCGTTCAATCTAAATTCTAACAATTTTAAAATTAATCCTCTTTAAATTTTAACAATCCGATTTTTCTTTTTTTTACAGTAAAAATAATTCGGATTCTACTTTTTTTCTCTCTTCAACTTTAACTTTAAAAATATTATAATTTTTTCATTTTAATTCTGATTAAAATGATTTTTTTTAAATATTTTTAGAATGAAAAGAGAAATAAGTCTCCATTTATATTATATATTTTTTAACCTCGTTTATAATGAGATTTTATAAGATTTGTTATAAAATTTTAATAATAGTTTGTAACACTTTATTTAAATATATTGGATTTTATTCTCAATTTAAATTACAATTTATTACGTATTTTAAATACCGATTTAAATTACAATTCAAATCACCACAACACAAACTAAATTTATAATTTGAGGGCCCGTTTAGTTCACTGATTTAAATTTTTAATTCGAGTTGAGATGTAACTTTATGTGAGAGCTTTTTACTGTAACAAAAAAGTTAGATGTGACTGTTTCTAAGAGCTTTTTACTATAACAAAACTCAAATTCTAAACTCGAATCGGTGAAATAAACGAGGTCGGAGTTGTTAAACTAAACAAAGCCTTACGCGTCCGAATTGAGGTATTGAAACACGGAACAAAATTAATAAAGCACCATGTCGTTGGATGATAAAAACAACTTTAGTTATTTCTCTTGTACGTGTAACGTTAAGTAGGATATTGTACAAGATGGGTTCGGCTCTGTAAGTTTGATGGGCCCCCAAAAAAGCCCGTCTGAAATCCACGAAGGAACCGGGTTGGTCTCAGCCCAAGGATTACCTTATAACAACTATAAATGCATATATATATACTGTTAAAGTCTTAAATCCGGTACCTGATCAATCCGGCAAATGTAATTTTTTTTTTTTCCATATGCATATGTAACATCATTTTTACATGTACGACACATGTTGTTTGTTTAAGTTTAACACACTCAATTTCACATAAATTGTATTTTTTAAATGTTACACCTAAACAAATTAAATGCTACACACACAAAGGAATGATGTTACATACACGAGAATACGAATAAAAAATAAAAAATAAATACATTTACCGGACGGGTCTAGGTGTCGGATTTGAGATAATTATTATATATATATGTGTATTTTTTTTAATTTAAAAATTCATAATGTTCCTATAGTACTAGAGAAGCATGCAAATTTTAAAGATAAGCTTTGGTACGTGTGATAGATGATTTTAGGTGGGGAATCTACATAATTGGAATTTATTCGTTTTAGGGGAGCTATCAATAGTACTTTTAATTGATATTAATGTGTTATTATATATGGCCAATAATTTTGCACAGCTTCACACAGTGTTAGAAATATCTTAGTGCTGATTCAGGGAACTTTCACTCATTGTTGGCTCTTTGCATTGTTTTGTTGGCTTTATATATATGTAGTGTTACCCAGCAAATGCATATGCTACAGCTAAGCTCTAAGATCTTGTTTGCTTCGAATTAGAAGCCCCTGTCAATTATCTGATATAAACGCTTAGCTTAATTACAATCTTAATATATGTCCGTACAAGCCTCTGGAAGCTTCATTCATTAAGCACCACTTAATAATAGATCAATTAAAGAGGTAGCATTAGTGGAAACAAGATATCTTGCATTATTGTGGTGTCATGTGATTGGTTCTTTGAACTTTCAATGAGGAAATTGATGCTTTCTTTCACCACGCATCTTATAATTAAGACGGATTCTGATTTACGTTTTATTACTCTTTTGATATATATTACATATATATATATATATATATATATAAATCGATCTGGGCATTAATTGGTAGCTTTAAATATAGGGAGGAAGAGGAAAATAGGTCAAGACTTGAGATGAATTAAAATTAATAGGCCAATAGTTTACATAAGTTAATAAATAGGCCAAATTACTGTTTTTGTCCATAACTTATCTGGTTATGAACCATAACTTGACAAGTTATTCACGGTTTTTCTCCATAACTTGTCTGGTTATGAACTATAACTTGACAAGTTTGTCCATAACTTATCTAGTTATGAACCATTACTTGACAAGTCATAGCCTATTAATTTTTATAACTAAAAGTTGACCTATATACTTTCTTAAGCTTTTCATATTGGCCTATTTTCTACTATTTCCCTTAAATATATGTTTAATTAACGCTTCTTTGAAATAATTGGCGTGGCATTGGAAAATAAATACTGGAAGAAAATATTATCCGATGTTTGTCGAGACGGGTACTTGAGAGTGATATGACATAAACAATTGATCACTAACGTCTTCCTCATCATAAATATGATCAGTCATATACAGAACATATATATACACATACTACACGCACCATACTGAAAATTTGAAATATATGGAACTATCAAGTATCGCTGTTTTAATTGGAAAAAAAAAAAGTATATCAAAAGTTGATTTCAATATCATTGACATCACCGATCACATGTTCATGTGGTTGAGAATTTTTTTACTTTCTGGCTCCGGCAAATATTCGACCTGCCCTATGAATTCTATATATACATATAGATATATGAAAACCAATGCGCGCGTGAAGACCATAGAACTATGCATTATTTTGGTTATCACGTGAAAAGCATAAAAAAATGTTACATGGACTCGTAAGAGAAAAGCTAAGGTTGAAGGACAATTATGCAGGATATCAACCAGGGGTCATCGATTTGGTCAGCTCAGTTTGACGTTGATCTCTCAGAAAACCTTTTTTTCTTTCTCTGGCAGTTGTCACGTAATATCACTATTGATCCATGCATGAACGAAACGTCCTTCTCCACGAGAAAAAGTAATTGCTTCCTTTTAAAATTTTAACTTTCCTAGATCTCTTTTTGTTTCTTGATCCAGTATTCGCTTTAACACAACCCTTTTTCAATTGCTTTGAGACAACCTTTTTGTTTTTAATTAACTTCTTACAATTGATCGACTGTAGAGCCGTCAGGTTTTGAATGGAAATTTAAATTTTTTTGAGAGAAAACAATATTAAAACAAAAAGGCAGTTTAAACTACGGCTAAGGCGTCCGTTTCTCTAATCACATATCTAGAGTGACAAGAAGCAAAGAGAGTTAACAAGGCGACTAGAAACCAAGTCATGAGTACCTAGCCAGTTAATGTAATGGTTGTTTGTCTCCCTCTCTCTCTCTCTCTCTCTATCTCTCTCTCTCTCTCTCTCTCTCTCTCTCTCTCTCTCTTATCGGAAGAATAATCTTATTTGGCAACTTGGTCAAAAACATCAAGCAAAAGCAGCAACCCACCATGTGGGTTTGCTTCGGCCATTTTCTAAAGTTAGTTGGACCATCCTTATTGCTTGTTTACCAGTCGATTTTCATGCCTTAAACATCCTTAAAAATTAAAATCCATATGAGACGTTTATTTAAAGATTATCAATTTGTTTGGAATATACAGCATCTTGGGCATTAATTCTTTACAAATTTACTGTATATATCACTTTCTACCTTATCACGTTTCACCTTATGATTTTCTTGTGATACTTGTAGGGGAAAAAAATAAATCCAATACTCAATCCCACTATTTGAGAAGCAATAATTGGTGCCATAATGTTTTTTTCCCCTTAAAGAGGTAACTAAAGAAGCAGTTATAGGCTCTTATAGCCTATAGGAGTCCATTTTAAGTTGAAAGCAAAGGAAGGCCAATATGCTTTTCTTCCGCCAAAATATAGAGCGTTGGAGATCCAAGGCAAGCCCCCTAATCTGGACCTTAGAAGAAGCATGCATATATGCTGGTTTCAAATATTAATAAATAAAAGAATAAATAAAAATGCATAAAGTTGCAGAGAATCACTCAAGTGTATCCCAAAGTAAAATTATTTTTTAGCAAACCCCATTTAAATTATTGGTTAGATGTAAAAATAACAAAAAAAAAAAAAAAAAAAAAGGAATCCAGGATGCTACTTTCTGTACTATGTCAGACATGAAATAAGAAAATATATAATCAGCAAAGATGATCAGCTACAAACAAGGACGTGGGTCCTAATTGGGCGATCTTCAGACTTCATGTAGAGTCAAAGGATATAATCGATTTTCGTTATTCCTATATATATGATGCATGATTCATCGCTTTTTCTATTGTTTATATATATCGTATAAGCATCAAACAGTCCACCAACACTGACCAGTTTTATTTTTGATTTAGAAACAAATATTGAAATATATATATATATATTAAAAAAAAATCGGTGGCAATTCATTAATGAAATTATTAATTTCCTTTTTGTTAGAGAGACTTGGTGGATGCTCGTACTTGGTTTACATGTGCAGCTTACTACAGGTGACTCAAAATCCTAAACTAATTAGGCTGGTCTATCCGTGTCAACATTATTAATCTTATCTTCACGCGCTATTATTCAGTAATTAGTCGAAAAGAACAAGTTAATTACGTTTCCAATCAAGTTTGATAAACTCACGTTCATCAACCGTCCGATTAAAACGTGTTATGAACGTGCCCAAGATTCAATTTTGCATTGCAATTTCTTTGCGGTCCACTTTGGACAGACTTTTTACGACTGTGTAGTCGCCATTGGACCCAAAGTACATACTATAATACCACACCCATTTAATGACACTATTAGTTAGCTCTCTCAGTCTTCTCTATTAGTTAGCTCTCTCTCTCTCTCTCTCTCTCTCTCTCTCTCTCTCTCTCTCGACTAAGTAGACTTATAATTATTATTCTCTTCTCACTTTGGTTCAGTATTTGTGTAGTTGCCGAGAATGGCAAACACAAGGAACCTAAACTTAAACCTAAACCTCTGTTTCACGAAGATCAAACTTCCACTCATGTTTTCCCAATCGCCTCCAATCAGAAGTACTACTCCAACTCCACAAACACCAGAAGATCAGAGCCGTCCATTACCTTCATCAAGCCTGATCATCAGAAACTTCAACTCTCTATACGAAGAAGCCAAGCTTGACAAAGAGGACTACACCACCTCCGACGAAGACAATTCCTCCTCCTCCGCCTCCGCCGCAGCCGATTTCGCCACCGCATTCGCCTCCCGCCGCTTCTTCTTCTCCACACCGGGCCGCTCAAACTCCATCGTCGACTCACGCTGCAAGAGCCGCGGCGCTGACGTCACGCTCTTCGGGAACAGCATCGCCGTGCCGACGTTCTCGCCGGACCCCTACGCCGACTTCCGGCGGTCCATGCAGGAGATGCTGGAGGCACGTTCGGATCACGCGAGTAAATCCAACAATAGTAATAGTAATAGTAATAATTGGGAGTTCTTGCATGAGCTTCTCCTGTGCTACCTCGCCCTAAACCCTAAGAGCACCCACAAGTTCATCACCCGAGCTTTCTCCGATCTGGTTGTCAGCCTAATGCCGTCACCGGCGCCGGTGGGAGGTGGCGGCCTGGAGAATGATGGGGTCGCCGACGTTTGTGAGATTCTGGAAGGTAGGTAGTTCATATGATGATACTCATATATGTACATGTACAAAAATGGTCATAAATTCATAATGTGGGTGCCAATAAAGATTTGGGAAGATGAATATGATCATTTGTCTTATTTTCGATTTTGGATATAACTTATTTAGTAATATAAAAAGAGGATATTTTGGGAACCAAAACTCGGTCCCAAATAATTAACTTCTTGTTCGTTGCTATGTATTAATTGTTATCCTTCCAACTCTTCTTGGTCCTACTAGTGACATTTGATCGCGTATTCTTTTAGTAAATTTAGTTTCATTTTGCCTTTGATATAGCATGATGTATTTGAAAAGCAAAGCATGTACATTTATGCTTAGATTGAGAGGTGGTTGCAAGCACAAAACCTAATTAACGGTAAATTCACACCCGATTACATTATAAATACTAAGTATACAGTTTAAATCTCCTTCATCAAAGTCAAAGAAATAGACTTTTGTAAAAGCGTTTGGTTAGTGTATTCGTGCCATGATTTGAATCAGGTTCGTGGTTCGCTACAGTATTTTCTTTCACAAAAAACACACGTAAATTGAGAATGGTTTTGAATCATGATTATGAATTCATGAACCAAACGTCCACGGCTTATTGCGGTTTTTAAGGCCGGAAATTTTTTTAGTTCTGGTTTCAAAATTTTAAAACCAGAGAAGACTTTGAAATAGGCTGGTTTAATTCAAACATATGTTAGTTTCAAGGGAAGCCTCTAGAAATTTAAAATTTTTGTCACTTATATAATGCTTCATTTTCTTCGCTGTAACTTGGAAACTTGCCGTGTCTCCAACAAAACAAAATTTTCAGTTTATTAGTTAATTTAATTGTCGGTTAATGCCTTTTTTTTGTACATTAATATTTCTTGATGACCAATTTGAACAAAACTATAGTTTTAGCTGCATGTGACATATTCCATTCGAGCTCAATAGTAGAAAAAGTCTTGAATGAAATTTCCCAAACATTAAAAAGTACAGATCCAAACATATTAAAACTATCTTTCCATAGTACTTTGCCAAGTAAGTTTTTCCATGTTTGCGTGTGATAGGTACAAAAAAATATTAAATTATCCTATTAGTGTCCAAGCGACGAATTTTATTGGAAATTCGTGCACCTATTTTTTTCCTCTTTCCCCATAAGAGAAACCCGTATAATTATTTTCTTGATCTGATGGGATTTTAGAACTCCCCACGGATAGAATAATAGGAAGTGAACAGGATATATGTACACATATGATAGATAAAGTAAAAAAGACATATATGATTTACAAGGACGAGAATAATATTGCCAATTTATCATGTATTGAATAATCGGTGTGTACATTTCGGTAACTGGGCAAACTTCACACAGCCAATACACACATACGGACAAAATACTTGAACTAACTAGAGGCCAAAGTCTTATACTAATTTTACAAGGGAATCTTGCTCTCGTCTTTTTAAAAAAAAAAATATAAATATGTTTTCCCTCTATTTAGTAACTCAAGTTGCTGATAGTATGTGTTAGGAAATTATATTTCCTAATAATAATTATGGACCACATTTATAATAATTATATTAACGCTATTTAATTAATTAGGCGGTCTAATTATGGAGAGCCCAATAGTCTCTTAACTGAGTATGAGCTAAATGAGTGAATACCCAATATTGACCCAATTATGTTTAATGAAAGCCTAATGGGACAGTATATAAAGAAACTTAGGTTATAGTCCCCAATACGTCAAATTATTCGGCCATTTTCCTTCTTCCCCATCTAGAGAGAAAACACCCCATTCAAGAATCTGGTGATTTGATTGAGGAAGACAATAACTCAACGTGCTCGTTGTCTTAGAGAATTCTACTGGAGATTAAGGCTGCACTAATGGAGACAGGTATTTTTTCTAACCTATTTTCTTAGTAATTTAGTGTGATGATTTCTGAAATATGGAATAAGGATTTAAATATGGAGTTATGCTAGAAACACACATTAATCAAGAATTCAAGATTAGTAATATTTAGGCCTCGTTCATTTCGCTGATTCGAGTTTAGAATTCGAGTTTTGCTACAGTAAAAAGCTCTCACAAACAATCACATCTAACTTTTTTGCTACAGTAAAAAGTTTTCATATAAAATCACATCTCAATTCGAATTAAAAACTCAAATCAGTGAACTAAACGGGCCCACCGATATTAGTATATATATATATATATATATATATAGCTTTTTTGTTATTGTTTTCAATCATATTAATTAGACTCCGAAATGTAGCTAACTATATCATTCCAATATTAGTATATATATATATATATATATATATAGCTTTTTTTTTTTTTTCTTTAGGCTTTTTCTTCTCTCTGTCGAAATCTCAAATTGTTTGTCCCAAACTTACTTAACATAGGACTGACTTTGTTAATGTTGGACTCAATCCGGAGCCCAAAACTTGCGATCTGCCATCAACACTGCGACAAACAAATCACCCGCACACCCAAGCCCATGATCCTAAGCTCCCCGCAGCCGTTGCACTATTTTTCTTCCACATATCTCAACCGGAAGATCCAGCATAACCATGGTCCAGAGACCAGGATTAGAGTGCATATTCCACTTACCTGAGATTAGAGTACATTTTCACGATTGTTTTCTGTTATTTTTTACATTAATTATATTAATTCCCATTCACATGCTTAAGGGTTTATTTTGCCTCTTAATTTACAAAAATGATCCAGAATAGGCTCTTTGCGTCCACATTTGTTACTAATTAATGCCAAATTTACAAATGTAAAAATAATTAATTTTTAACAACAATGAGAATTCCAGTACAGGGACCAAATGCATTTGGAAAGGGAGATCTTGGTTGGGGGTGGGTGGTGTGGGGTGTGGGCAACAGGGATCGCCGTTTGGGCTGGGGGAGGATGGGGTCCCGTAAGCGTGTGTGATTGTTCATCATCATAATCATCGTGTCTTCATAATTAATCATTTTTAGAGAAAGGGTACAAATTCTGAGTAAATGTAACCCAACAACTCTTAAACCTAAGCCACACCAACCCTTCCGTTAGAGCAATAGTTAGTGAACAGAAGGGCCTTCTTTAGAGCATTTATGTAAATAACAGGGTAAAGTGAACCACCCTTGAAATAAGAGGCGTGTTGATACAAAGGATTTATGGTTTTTAAACCATCAACAACAGCATTGCATTACGGCCTTGTTTAGAGTAATTACATAAGTTTTTGAAGATTTTTCTAAGAGAAAATTGCAGAATTTACCCTTAAAAATATATAGGTCTAAATTTTTACCTGTCATCATTGATTAATACCCTTTTGCTATTATAGTTTTTTGACTAAAAAAAATTATTAATCAAGAGTAAAGATACAAATCTTAACCCATGCACATTTAGGTATTTGTCTCCTTTCATTCGAAGGATGAAATGAATCAATATCAACAAAAAAGCGGCACATACAAGGTTATGTGGTTTTCAATTGTAAGAGCATTAGTACCATGTTAAGAGCATTTATCTAAGGGTAAAAATGAACCATTTCCAAAAAAACAAAAAAAAAAACAAAAAAACAAAAAAAAAACAAACAAACAAACAAGAAGCATGTTGATAAAAGGTACACCGGGGACATTTATGAAATCATTCATTTCTTTCTTGCCTTGATAAAAGGCCATTTTGGTTTAACCCAAATGCAAAGGACCTAGCTTTTGTGAATAGATGGAGCTTGTACGATCAACTGAACTGCTTCAGTGATTTTTCCGTTCTAACCAAGTGGCTCTTTCACAGAAAATAAGTCCTAGAGTAATCAAAGCTAGAAACACATGCGGCGCGGAGAAAGAAAAGATAAACTTAGAAAAAACTATTCCTCATTCTCAACTTCCTTCCATAAAATTCATCAAGATAACAAGCCATTCATTGTTCTCTACATACTTCAGTCGAAATAAAACTAGTGGGACTAAAGAAAGAAGAAAACTTGTTACACTTCGCATATAAGCTCGAAGGAAATATGTGAAGTTGCAACTACTCAACATCCAAAAATTATCCCGTAAACTAAACTAGTAAAACTCGTAACATGAGAACAAAACATCCATAGTGAGAAAAAGAAAAAAAATGCAAAACCAGATCATCGCTTCTTGGAGACACCAACAGTCTTTCCCCTGCGGCCAGTAGTCTTAGTGTGCTGCCCACGCACCCGAAGACCCCAGTAGTGACGAAGCCCGCGGTGGTTCCTGTCACAAGAACAACATCATCAATTAGATAACAGACACATTGTACAAGAAAGCTAACAGTAAGTGATGATCACAAGGAAGCAAACCTGATCTTCTTCAATCTCTCAAGATCATCCCTCAGCTTCATGTCTAACGCATTGGACACAACTTGAGAATATCTTCCATCCTTGTAATCCTTCTTCCTGTTCAAAAACCAGTCAGGGATTTTGAACTGGCGAGGGTTGGCAACAATCGTCATGAGGGTATCAAGCTCCGCAGCTGATAGCTCACCGGCTCTACAAAACAAAACGGAAAAAACGAAAATCAAAACCCCAAAGCTCCAAATAAGCAAATATCCCATTCCATTATGCTAAAAACACAAGACCTCAAATTACACGACCAACAAGACAGATTAAGAAACTGAACAAAAGGAAACAAAGTGCATAGTTATAGAGTACGCCCTGGAGAAAGTCAGAAAGTCTTTCAAAAGTGAAATACAAGAATTGTAAACTTCCTTCGTTTACTTGCCAAGTGTATCAGTTAAATAAAATACGATAAACAAATTAAACAATTGACAAGACCGATAATTCACAACGATTGCCCCATCAAATTACTTGGACAAGTTAAATCCCAATAAGAGACGATTTAGGAATCAAACAAACGCAAAAAATATGAATCATTCAGCAAATCACGACATAAATTTGGCATGAGAACAAAGAAATAAAACCTAGAATCCCAAAAATGATAAAACTCTTTCATTTGGTTGCTAATTATCTACTCCACAAAAATAAAAATAAAAAAAAAATTAATGCAATTCCGTTAACCCCTTTAACATTGTGGCAACAACAAATTATATCAATAAAATGAGAAATATCTAGAGCAAAAATTAAAAGCTTTACCTCTTGTTCATGTCGACATCGGCTTTTTTGCAGACAATGTTGGCGAATCGCCGACCAATACCTTTAATGGAGGTGAGAGCGAACATAATCTTCTGCTTTCCATCAACGTTCGTGTTCAGAACACGAAGAATGTGCTGGAAATCTTCGTTCGTCACAAGCGACTACACATTCCCAAGCGCAAAGTTTCAATTAGCAAAAAATTACAAAGAAATGATATGCAAAGTGAGAGAGGAACGTAGAAAAAGTGGCTATAATATCTCACCATGGCTAGGGCTTCAGATCTGAAGAAGCTACTTCTGTGTATATGTGGGCGTTGAGTTGGTGAAGAAGCCTCCAATGGTAGAACCCTAACTTGAAGACGCAAAAACTTGTTTTCTTCTTTTATACTGTTGGTCTCGGGAGGGACCAAATTCGGGCTTAGAAAAAACAAAGCCCAACCCAATAAGAGGGCCCAGTAGCTGAACGTTTTATATTTTTGCCACTATTTGTCGTATGTGTATATCTATGTCGTTTTTTATTAGTTCTTTAGGTGTCGTCTTATAGTTTCCTAGTTCTTTTAGTCTAGACCTTTTGTCGCTTACGTGTTTCCGTCGTTTATTAGTTTCATAGTTTTAAATCTGCTGTCGTTCATGTGTTTCTGTCGTTTCATTTTAGTTGTCGTTTCCAGGTATTGCCGTTTTTCTGCGTGCCTGTCGATTTACTCATATCAAACACCTAAACTAAATATTCATAAACATTAACATAGAAGAGCATTTAAAAAAAAAAAAAAAGGAGATTAAGAATGCTCCTTCACATTAAAATGCATTTTTCAAAGTTTGATGAATCGTATTATATTTACAATGAGCATGGGGAGACCATAATACACAAACCACCAAGTCATAACATACTAAAGCTACAAACCGCCGCCAAGAAGTTAATATGCTGTTATAGCCGATCTACCATCCAAAAAATAATTACGTATTTTAACCTTCAATAATACCCGCCAACAAAATTTCCTCCACGACTGGCAGCTTATGCTCTTACCACCTGACAATGAAGGATCGAAAAAGTAAGTTGATTTTCTAATCTGTCACAGAATCAAGTCAATATCTGCCATCAAAATCACCTCTTTTTTACTGTTCAACTAGCCGGCTTGAAAATTAACACAGCACAAGAACCGCAAGAATACACCCTGCCATAACCATACTGAACAACCAGATAAATGAAGCAATTCAGTGTTCCTTTGTGCCAAAAGTCATCGACCCAATTGTCAAAGCCGGATTGCTACGAGGATTTGGCAATTACTGAGGCCTTCCAGGACACAACTTACACGTGTGATTCAGATCAAAACGGCTCCGAGGTAAAAAGCAAGCTCAATCCTGGAGACTGTCCACTACAACTCCAAGACGACCAGCTATGACCTCCTTCGATTTGCAAAGTCCATTGCTGTCGATAAATGCCCCGCAAGAAGGATCACAGTTAGTGTCAACTGGAGCAGAGACAAATACTTCATGGCTTTCAAGCCCATTGCCTTGGGAAGAATCATCTTCTGTCTTTTGGGTTGACATTTGGTGAACCACTTCAATTGAGACCTTGCTTGTATGAGGAGTTTGTGAACCAGAACACTCAATAGATGTCGAACAAATCTCAGTGAGTGTTGCAGATGCTTGCTCAACAGCCGATTGATCATTTTGTATTTCATGAATTTCAAGCATCTTTTCGTCTCTATAATGTTCAGTATGACGATAGTTGAAGTCCATATCACCATTAGATATCTGATTTGTAGTCTCTGAGTAATGGCTAACAGCATTTCTAACAGGAACTTCAAACTCGTGTGAAAAGACTTTTTCGCAAGGTTCAGCAGTATTGACTTCAGTAGAATGGTGTATAGAACCCTCGTTATATGAATTGAGATTGTCTGTCGCAATGTGGTTTTCTACTTTTACGGCTAAACCAGTCCTTTCAGTACCTTCCCTGGAAGCACAGAGAACCGATGCCTCACCTTCATTAGCTTCAGAATCAGAACAACATAAAACAAAAGACTTGCTATCCTTTTCAGAAATACAACGCTGGTTTGATTGGCTGCTCAACTCCACTACCCTCTGATCAAGAACCGGAGGGGTTGAACCAGAACTAGCTTTCTTATATTCAGTGGTATCTTTATCAGTCTGTTCACAAAGACCGCTTATTGAACCTGAAGGGTCCATGATGGTTTCGTTTTCATCTTCAAGATTATCTCGAGGCACATCAAACTCACCCAAACATTTTCCATCAGTTTCCTTCAAGGAGCCATCAGGAATCTGCAAACTGGATTCAACAACAGGTTCATTTATCCCAACTCCATGAGGTGCAACTTCACACATTACTTCCTCCTTGCTCTGGTGCTCCTGAAGTTCAGTAGACTCCAGACCTGTGGTAAGTTTGCGCGTTCCATGTGTCAAATACTTTCCAGTTTTCATGCTCACAAAAATAAAATCAAAGAAAACAGAATGACATAATTACCTTCCACCACAATCATTTTTTCTTCTGCAGTCTGAAGCTTCAACATTGGTTTCTCCAACATCTGAATGTGTGGGAAAACCATCATATTAATATTTTTCATTTTATGCTTGCTCGAGACTTCAAGGGGCCTGAAACTAAATACTGAGGTCCATGTTTCCTTAAGTTCAGAGATGGCAGGAATGACCAATTTCTCAACGTCTAGAGAACAGAGGACCTGGTGAAGGAATAATGAGTCTGAAATCAGTAAACTAAGACGAGATATTGTCACAAAACATTGTTGAAAATCAATGAACGCACCGATTCAATTACGCTTAGAAGCCGACGGCACATTCCTTGGCGTCTGTACATATAACGGGTCCCAATGAATGGCATTTCTGCTAATTGATCTCCATGGATCCTGTTGTTCCATGTAATAGGCAATTGCAATCATGGATATTAAAATGATTGTGCTGGAATCACAATAGACCAGAAATTAAGTAATGTTTAACAGTGGGGAATTACAAACTTATGGAAGTAAATATCAGCACATACCGTATAGAAGCTGCACAGACCATCTCATCACCTCTCTCTAGAATTGCAGTGAAAAATCCACGATAATTCAGACGGTTAAAATTAGACCTGTTGCGAGAAGAATAACAAATTACCAGGGGGAAAAAAGTACAATACGAAATTCAATATCTAGATAACAATGGATAAAGTGTTCCTACCCACAATTATAGACAATATTATGTATCAGATTGACCCCGCTTCTATTGTCAACAAGAGGCAGAAAGCACTCATCCATTACTGACAATGCAACAGCTAGCTTGGAATTGCATTCGATTTCCTGTGCTGCATCACACTTCTGAGGTATATCATTTAAAAAAATACTTGGGTCGATATCGGCTCGGCGAACAAGAGTCCATGAGAAACCTTCTTCCAGATCATGTTTAACCCCAAGAAGTATCTTCAGTTTCTTAAACAGCTGGCAGAACAAAAACAGCAATAATCATTGCCAAGGGGAAAAAAATAAAAATAAAAATCAGATCCACAATTCATTCAAATGGGAAGTATAGTTTTCTTAAGAGGAGAAAATCATTTCGCCTTGCGGCGACAATGAAATCAAACCATTATTCATGCATACCCCAGAATTTGGCAAATTTTATGATAAAAAATTGCTGGCCTTCCAACACGCATATAAACATTCCTCACTTAGACGTGATGTGCCAAATTACATAAAACTGCGATTTTACAGCTATTACTACCATGCAAATTCAAGTTACATTGTAGAGTACCCATAAAAATAATACCTCTTCACATTTCTTCCCACAGAAGGACGAATTGGAATAAACAGATTCAGCATCTTTTGCCTTACTACAGGATCGATGATCTACAGCAGGTTAAAAATCATTAACATTTCTTGCAACAATATTGATCAAATGAACAAGTATTGAAGTTAGAATTGTACATTTTTCCTCGCAGAACTGGCATGTAAGTAACTCCAATGCAGCCAAATTATCATTATCATCCTCTTGACATTCATTGCGACCAGCCATCCAACAAAATTTGCATGAACAATACACACAATGCCAATCACCAGAAGGGAACTTCTGCCAAAAGACATACAGAAAAAGAAAAAAAAAATGATCTTATTTGCTACAGGAAATGCTAGGACAAATTTCCTCATGAACAAACTGCAAAAAGAATCCAAGCTTTTAGACATCTTCCTATGATTCAAGAGCAAGTATCATGTTAGTATAGAACAAACTTAACCGGTCACTTCCCCTTCAATTAAACTTGCTGTGTCGAGACTATTTACAGATCTCAGTTTGCCACACACACACACACAGAGAAAAGAAGCAAAAACATGCAAATATAAACTGAACTCAGCCCATGCGTAGTATAGTTGGACTGAAAAGAGCATTTATGTCTCCCCGTCCCCGCTATTTTGTACCCCACTACTGTCCTTTGGATTAATAAAAAGAGTTTGTGTAGTAGACTTTGGGTTGTCAAAGTGCCATCAAATAGAGTACTAGAATCATACTACATGGGGAGCTTGTGTTAACATTGTAAAGACAAACTAAACCCTTTAACCTATAAGGTGGCAAGAAAGACCATAACATGGCAACTTCACCGTGCATGTGATTAAAACCCTATATAAGTAATATATATACAATATAACAATACACTTCAAAAAGAAATAGATTTGGATGAGATTCATATACTTGTATATCCAAACAACTCTGATGGAATGTTGATGGACAACCGTCGCAACAGATCAAGTCTCCACCATCTCCGCATATACCACACGCATCATCATTTGGGTCTTCACCATTGACATCTAAATAAAGAAATCCCTCGCGTTCAGATTCATGTTGTTTATTCCACGAGTCTAACAAGCATTGCAAGAGGGAAGTTCCAGACTCTAGACATATGTTTTTAAATGGCTCACAGAGTCTACTTCCCGCGTGGATTTCAAATTCTAAAGTTGTTAAGGTTTCACTACAGCAGTCACAACAAATGCCATCGTTTGTTATTCTACCCTCCCGTAACGCTCTTGTCTTTCTGTAATTCATGTACTGCACCTTCTCATTGAGTGAAACAGTGCCCGAATCAATCATCCAGGCAAGCACAGTTCTTTTCCCAGCATATGGAATATAGCCATCAGCATCTGAATCTGCCTCCTCCATGGAGTTGCGAACCAAAAGAGTAGGGCGTTTACCATTTCGTCTGCAATGTTGTTTCGGATTTCGGGCCACAACTGGCATACCCTTGTGCTTAGCTGAATTTTTATGATCTGGAAGCAAAGATTTTCCCTTGGTCCTCCCTCTCTGTGACTTTCCAACCAGTTTCTTTTTGAACTTTTTCTTGCTCAAAACATTACCATTTGCCCTTCCACAATCTTCCTCCGTTGGCATCAACTTCTTTTTCCACATTCTTCTTTTAACAATAACTTTTGTTAGTATACTGAGCTCCTCCTCTGGTATAGGAATAAATTTGAAACCAGTTTTGTAAACCTTAGATTCGCCATCCCCATTTTCATAATGCTTTTTAAGGTACTTATAAGCCTTGGTGACAGACCAGTGAGTATGCCCTTGTGGAGTAACGTACACTGCGTCAAGATATTGTTTCTCAGCCCTAGGCCTACGTTCAATTGTCCAGCCTGCAGTCAAAAGTACTTCTACAATCTTATCTCGCACTGACTGCTTTACCATCCTTTTACCTGGTTCCACATCTTCATCCTTCGTTGTAATTTTTCTTTTATTAACAACCTTCTGGTTCTTAAGGCTAACTGCATAGACTGTATTGGATATCTTATCTGATAAGCCATCATTTTCTCTGGTCTCCGAATCTGCCCCGTTTTTTCTCTCCTTTGTGGATGGAAATCTCCTCATATTCAATTCTTTACCAATAAGAACTCTTTCCAGGTAAGAAAAGTAAGCTGGAACATTTTGCTTAGTTCTTTCTTGCATTTCCAAACCCCTTCTTTCTTTTGTATTTCCTTCTCTGTCCTTATCAACAACCCCGCCATTGCTCTCTTGCAAGGAAGCTGACACATTTTGCTTGGTTTTACTTTGTGATTCAAAATCCCTTT
This sequence comes from Morus notabilis, assembly GCF_000414095.1. Lineage (NCBI taxonomy): Eukaryota > Viridiplantae > Streptophyta > Magnoliopsida > Rosales > Moraceae > Morus > Morus notabilis. The sequence continues at coordinate 1,040,485 of NW_010358172.1, read as the reverse complement.
TGTTTTCCTTACTTACCTTTTCTTCCTTATCACCATCCCCCTTCAAAACCCCATTGCTCTCTTGCATATTCGGTGGTCTCCCTGGCTTGCATGTCAATTTCTTCTTCAATAGACCATCGGACTCCAATGGATTGTGTTCTTTGTCTTCCGCACTTACTTCTCCTTCCTTGTCATCATCTCCCTTCAAAACTTCATTTCCCTCTTGCACCTTGACGGGTCTGCCATGCTCAGGCTTCAACTTCTTGTTCAATCGACCATCAGATTCTGATGTACTACGCTCTGATTTTTCCACTTTACATGCCCTCCCAAGCTTAAGTCGCAAGGCTCCATTTCTGTCTTGCACTTTTGGGGGTCTCCCAAGCTTACGTTTCATAACTCCACTGCTCTCTTGCACTTTAAGGGGTTTCCCACGCTTACGCTTCAACGCTCCATTTCCCTCTTGCACTTTGCGGGGTCTCCCACGCTTACCTTTTGACCTCTTCCTCAACCCACCATCCGATGCTAATGAGCCATGCTCTTCCTTTTCCACCTTGCAGGGTCTCCCACGCTTAACTTTCAACTCCTTCGACCCACTGCCATCACTCTCTATGTTTTTTGCCAACGGCGGTCTACCACGCTTTCGTTTTAACTTCCCTCCGCGCTTATTTACCAACTCATCACACTTCCCCTTTCTCTCCTCAACCAATTTCTTCTCACAACCATCATCACCACTACTCTTCTGATCCAAAACACCCTCACTCCCCACTTTACTATACCCACCATTCATCACAACACTCGATCGCAAAACCCTACGGTAAACCGGTGATTTATCATTAACCTCTTCTACTTCCTCCTTTGCCTTCTTTTCCACAATATCACCATTGCCAATTTCTTCACCCCCATCCACTCGCTTCCTCTTCCTAACACTATCAGCTACTCCAACCTTTCCACTTCCACCATCACCACCACCACCACCACCACTTCCTTCTTCAAACCCCTCATTGTCCAACTCACCATTCTTCCCCCCAATTCGCAGGCCCGAAGACTCCCTCTCCGTCTCCGGACTGCCGGAAGCCAAGTGCGTAACCTTTTCACCCTTAGAATCAGAACCTAAACGGTGTTCTTGACATCCTTTCCCACTGTTCCCACCGTCCTTCACATTTAACTTCCCAGATCTCAAGCCCTCTCTCATCTCGCAAAGAACTGCGCAAAAAAGGGAATCATAAAACCCAGTTTCAGTCTAAACCAACTTCGCCGAGCCAAACTAAGCACAGATAATCGCATTCACCCATTCAAAAAAACAGAAAAACGCTCCATAGAAAACGCAAATTAAACCCTTGCCCTGTAACAAACGAAACGGAAAACAGAAACAAAATCAGAGCAACCAAAAGGAAATAGCAGTAAAGAGAAAACCAGATCAGAGGAAAGGAATCGCAATGGAGCTCTTACAATGTACCATGATCCTGCGATTTCACGAGAAGCTTATGCGATTCGAAGACGAAATCGGAGACGGATTTTGGGTTTAGACTCTAGAGAGAGATGGAGAGAGGGGAGAGAGAGGAGAGAGGGAGAGAGGAGAGAGAGAGACGGAGAGATGAGAGAGAGAGAGAGGGAGAGAGGGGGAGAGGGCGTAGTTGGGAGGGGGGTGTGAGGGCAAAGGCTGGGACTAGGATCATGGGCGGGATCGTCAATTCCGCCTTTCTAAAAAAGCAGCTTCCGATTTCTTATTTTCCCTCCATAAATGAGAAATTAATTTTTAATTATAAGAATCTAAAATACGACTTTTCCTCTCGATAAATTGTCTCTCTTGGTCGTGTTACTTGTGCAGCAGTTGGCCCACATCTCCAAACCCCAAGAAAAAATAAACGCTCGTCTGTTTTGAGCACATTTTGAAATTTTGTTGGAAGGGAGCAAAAAAAAATATTTTAGTTTGGGATTCGTATTTCGATTCAAATTATGATTCGTGATTTATTACAGTATTTTTTTTATAAAAAATACACGTAAATTAAAATTAGTTCTAATATCATGATTATAATCCATGAACTAAACGTCTTTTGATTTGAGTTTAAAATTTAAATTTTATTATAGTTAAAAAATTTTATATATAATCACATTTAATTTTTTTGTTACAATAAAAAACTCTCATATAAATTCACATTTCAACTCAAATTGACGAACTAAACAAGTCTTTTAAAGTAATGAAATCCAAATCGAGGAAAGAATAAACCATATAACATGGTTTTGAAGTAATGCGTTCGTTTCATGTCTATGAGTTGGTTGAATTTTTGTAAGATACCAAAATGTGAGATCTTCATATATTTGTTGAGATTTCACCCGACATTTTCACTGGTAAGTTAATTTTTGATCTTTAAAACTGTTTAAATTACGTTATATTAAAAAATATACGTAGATAAATAAATTTTAATATGAACTTGACGGTTAAAAAGTAGAGAATTATCTGTATGATCTTACTTGAGAAACTCTCATATTTATTTTATTCCAACGTGATTGGACGTTAATAGTTATATTAATAATAAATTCCGTATGATTATATTATTTAATATCTTATTACCAAAAAAAAAAGTTCCATCAAATATGGTGGGCAATGTCGTAGAATAGTTGCACGAATTTTTGTCCTTTATATCCTTGTTTTACATTTGCAGGATTAGTTTATTTTTTTTATCCTTTTTCAACATTTGCATGATTAGTGAGGTTTTTTTTTCTAACTAGTAACTACTACTATAAAAAGGTCCATCATATATTTCGTCAAAAAAAAAAAAACCATCACACGTTTTGTGATAGAATAGTTGCACCAGCGCGTTCATTTTTTATTATTCTACTTCTATTTTGCATGATTCATTGATTTGTTTCTGCTTAGAATAACTAACTCTGCGAAATACTTTACCATTACACCTTTTCTCTTACTTCAAAAAAAAAAAAAAAATACTACAATTTTCTTCTCCAATGCCTTTCTTTTGTTTACGATAAAGAGAAGGTTTTTTTTTTTCTTTGCTTTAGAAAAAGAAAAGATTTGAGTTTATGAAAACTGTAAAAAGATAATATTTGAGTTAATCCTCAATAAAATTACTGCTGTATATGTTACCGCCTCTTCGTGGTGTGGTCCAATCGATTTATTGGTGATCAAGAAAATAACCTTTCACAAAGGCCAGTAAGTAGCAATTAGTAACCCACATGGATTTTGTATCTACATTTTATCGTTCCTTATTAACTTTCAACCATTCAATGTCTTCAATTAGCGTTGGTTACTTCACTTTATAACATCACGCGACCTTTGAACTTTCAGCTCGGGAGAGCTTGGGCTCGGACAAGCCTTTGGATTTGTTGCACATTTAATGATTCCGGAAATGCTGCCTAACACGTATAATCATAAGAAATTGGACGAAAAAACAAGAATTTCTAAAGATAAATTTAACTGCGTACTTTTTTAGAGAGACTGTTTCACGTTGAAATTGATCCTTATTTCTTTTAGAAGGACTAGGGCACCATAATTTTTTGAGGGCAATAGGTTTTAAAATTTTTTTTTTTTTTTTTTTTTTTTTTTTTTATAAAGAGACTTCATCAAATCTGGAATATAGTTAATGCTTTATATGCAAGATTGCCATTATTTGGCTGCAGAAAGTCTACACTACCTTCCTATCGGGGCACAGACAACAAAATGGGGGAAAAGGGAAAAAAAAATGTTTGGGGTGCGCTGTTAAATATTACGAGACCACTTTTTATTAGTAAATAGTACTATCGGTGCCCACTAAAAATTCATTTAGTTTACTAATTTAAATTTTTAATTTAAATTTATATGTAATTTTATGTGATAATTTTATACTGTAATAAAAAAATTAAATGTGATTATTTTTAAAATTATTTTACTATAACAAAATTCAAATTTTAAAATTGAATAAGTGGAAAGAACCGAGAAAAGGATAAAAATTTGTTCGTCTCTCTCCATGAAATATGCAAGGATAATCTTGTTCTCGCTCGCTCCGTTCAGAATGATTGCCTGCCCAGCTGGCACAATTGTCAAATCAAAGATCCACGTCTTTTTAAGAAAATAACAAAGAATTTAGCACACGCAACGCCTTACACTACACTACATAAGAATGAGAACATGAAAGCACAGCTCAAACTCTTGGGAAGCTAATTTAACTTTTCTCCTGTGCCAAGTTACAAAAATCAAAGAAAACTCACAACTCTCGAGCACAATTTCCCGAAAATTTGAAGGTTTCCCGAACAAAATTTAAGATAAAAGAAAGAAATTAAGCAAATGGTCAAAAAAGAAAAAGAAAAGAAAAGAAAAGGGAAGAAGAGATCGACAGTAAGAAATTTTCTGCCAAGGCATCATGGACCCCCAAAATATACTTAAAACTCACTTCTTCTTTCCACCCTTCGCAGCATCACTTGCCTTGGTCTGCGTAAGAAACGAGATAAAACGACAGCCATTAAGAACAAGAAACAAGAGAAAAATACAACAGCTGGCCCAAATCAACGAGTGTGATTCCAAAGTATGAACGAGCCAAGAAGATGCAACTTGGCAGCAAGAACCGAAATTTACGGATTACATCGGCCATAACATGTAGCTCGGATTGGCAGCAACATTGTTTAATGCTGCAAAAGGAAAATTAAAACTAAATGTCATACCTTTTTCACTCCCCGGATCTTCTTGGCTCTATTCTTCCTTTCCTTCATCTGCTTCCTTGACTTTTCGACCTTTGTATCTAGTCCATTCTGCAAGGTTCTCAAAGTGAGCTAAATATCAAGGAAAAGGTGAAATCTTGCATACGTTAAGCCCCGTTCATTTCACTGATTCGAGTTTAGAATTCGAGTTTTGCTACAGTAAAAAGCTCTCACATAAAATCACATCTCAACTCGAATTAAAAACTCAAATCAGCGAACTAAACGGGCTAAGAATACATACAGAATAATGTCTTAACAGCATGTTAAATAAAGCTTGACCGTTTTGCTGTTCACCTTATCAAGTGTTACACCAATATCTAGTTTAATTGATATAAATGGAGAGCAAACTAAAACCAAACTCATGAAAATCATACAGATCAGCTATGAAAGGAAAAAAGCAAACCGACCATTTGTTAAAGATCAAAACAAACTTTGTTGATCTTAATTGTTTTAGCATCTGATGAGAAACTTAATCAATAAGTACGTGTTTCACATCTCCAATCACATTCAAATTTTAAAACGAAAATTTTCAGAAATGCGGATTTCCTCAATCATACGATGATGCACACAGTGAATGCTCGAATTACGAAAATGAATAATAAGAACATAAGATGGCATACCCTGATCAGCCTGTACTTTGGCTCATACTTCTTTGCATTCTCCACAGTATCATAAATTAGGCCGAATCCGGTTGATTTTCCGCCTCCAAAATGGGTACGGAACTTGAAGACAAAGATGGAATTTTGGTCCTTCACCTCATACATCCTCACCAGCTTCTCCTTCAACTCCGCCTGCGATTAAAAATAAAGCAAAAAGGAGAAAAGGGGAATAAACAAGTGTCAATGAAAAAAAGAGAACAATCACCTAATCAAATGAAACTCGCATAAACAAAGAACGAAAAGAAAAAAATGCAATGTGCATCTAGTGATAGTGAACAAATCTTATACTGATTTAAACCCACAAATATGAACCATAATGAAGAAAAACAAGCAACTTGAATAAGAAAAAAAATTGGTTAAATCGGAAATATCAACAATAGTTAACCTCTACAATCTACAAAATTACCTCTAAAACAAAAGCTACATTATTGAACAAAATCCTCCCCCAATTTAAGAAATCTAAATTATGTAGAAAGTATATACATTAAAGCATTTAAATTTCAATAGGCAAACTACAGAAAAGAGGTAATATGTCAAAATCATCTCAGCAACACCATTGACAGTTTCAAAAGAACATCAAATCAAACCTTGGATACATTAGGTCTTCCTGGATGGAGAACATCGATTACCTGCATCGAAACGAGAAACAATACTGAGAAACGTATAGCTAGATACATAGTACAGTTTAAATTTATTTCGATTTGACAAAACTTCAATTTTCTCAACTACTAGGCTCTAGACTGTGAGAATGAACTTATATCGCATTTTCTTCCTACATTTCCCGGGAAACAAACAGAACTTGTACTGGAAAACTTACAAATTGCTTCCTAGAAAGAAGACGATTTGTCATAAATTTCCTCGTACGGATTGTTACAGCCTTACTATCTGCCATGGCTCTTTCTCTCTCTCTCTCTCGTCCTTGGAGCTTCGGCCTATGGCACTGCGTTGTGAAATGGAAATCAAGAAGAGAGGGTTTTAGAGTTGGTTGATTGGGCTGGATAGTACGGGTAACGGCCCACGAGGAACAACACCCCAATGTCTGAGGTTCGAGTTGAAGTTATAATTTGAGTTTGTACGTAGATGTGCACATTTGAGTTATGATTTAAATTGAAAATCTATTTAAGTTTATATTTGAGTGAGAAAAAATTTAAATTTATATTTAAATAGTATTTTAATAAAAATTCAATAGTGATGAAAAATTTTAATTGGGTATATGGTGGAATTTTATTTGTCTCTTTATTAAGAACTTTAGTTGAAGGGAAAATTTAAATTCAGATTTTAGCCCCAAACTCAAGTTAAAAATCAAGTTTAAACTCAAATTTTACAAACGAATATGAACTTAAAAAAAGTTATAATTTGAGTTCAAACTTCTTTTGAGTTTTACTCTAAAAGAACAAGCCCTCAATTTTTTTTTTAAATTACAGATTCTATATCCAAACTTACTAAAGAAACTCTACCCTAATAAAAAAAAGTAAAAATATATAAGCTAATAATAAGAGATAAAAATAAAAAGGGATTTCATTTTAAGGAGTATTTTTAATTTTTTTTAACTTTTAGAGTTATTAGTTGTGATTGAAGAAAAAGGAAAAAAGGAAAAAAAAAATGAAAGGGAGAGCACAATTAGCATCAAGAAGAATGTTTAGAAAACTGTAAATGTAGTGGTGAATGAGCATAAACGTTTATATCCTTTTTCAGCACTTTTTAGTCATCACTTTCTCATTGTAAAACTCAAGGACAAAATTATAAGGATCACCCTCTAAAAAAAACAAAAATTACAAGAGGATCACAGAAAACTAAACAATGAGTTAAAATGGGATTATTCGCTGATTCTCTCTTTAAATTTTAATCATTAAAATTTTCTTTTATCGTTTTAATTTCTTGTTGATTATGAGTTTAGTACTCACAAAGCACTTAACGTTATAATACTTTTGACGTCATTTGATTATTTCTTTTAAATAAAGTTAAATTTTCATGTGATGAATGTGAAATTGCTTCGTTTTTAATTTCAAAATGCGCTACAAAAGCATTATTCTAATACTTTTTTCCTTTTAAATTGAACCATCTTAGTTAAATGTGACAATTTAGATCGTGTTTGTGTTGATTCAAATTTTCATATTATGTTCGAGTCAATAATCCACGTATTACTTAAATCTGTACTATTACGATTAATATAAAACAATTTAAGTGCTAATTCATTTACTTTTGTTAATTTATCCACATTTTACATTGTTAATATGGATAAATGAATATATCTATCATTGTTAGTATTTCTCATTAAATAAATGTATCACTATTAGGACCCGTTTAGTTCGCTGATTCGTATTTTTAATTCGAGTTGAGATGTGACTTTATGTGAGAGCTTCTTACTATAGTAAAAAAGTTAGATGTGATTGTTTCTTAGAGCTTTTTACTGTAGTAAAACTCAAATCGGTAAAATAAACAGGACCTTAGTCTACTAATAGCCATGAATTAACAGAGAAATGCCACCACTTCATACCTGCTAAGCTCAATGCCGACACCCCAAAAATTAGGTTTCTTATGATAGCCTTTAGCAATCACTGGTGCAAAGTAGCTTTCACACAGTGATAGATTTACATCACACGTTTTCTTTAATTTTCAAATCTTTTGTATTAACAATTCCAATTACTAAAAGAAATCCACAGGAGATCAAATAATTAAGAGGAGAAAAAGGCCACAAGTAAGAGCGATCTAGTTAATAAACAAGCACAAAAGCCTCAGCTTCTGGAAATCCGTATGATACAGAGCTTATTACGAAAACAAGAAAAACGTAAAGGATTATTGTTTATACGGTGTATACGTACAATGTGGTGAAATCATGTACAAGTGATTAAATTATCATCCCCTTTTGCCCTTTTTAGTGATTTTTTTTTCTTCTTCCTTGTTACAAGGCGAGGGAGACACCACCATTCTGATGCAAAGAACTTGTGCCTGATTCGACCAGTATTGACCATAGAACTTGCACATCCTCGCACGGGCAAGATTTCACGTCCTTGTACAATATATATATCCCTCTACCTGTAAAACAGAAGATTAAGAAAAAAAGGAGATTCATAGCTAGCAAAAGAGCATAGAAAACAAACACGGAGTGAAACGATCCCGCGCGGTGAAACACGCGACGGAGAAAATCATGATGAGAGAAACAGAGAGAAGAAGTGAGTGATGAGATGGGAAATTACGTTTTCTGTGGTTCGAGTGCAGACGATCCCAGATCTTCTTCAACGGGGAGACGAGAGACCGAAGCCACCCCATTAGGAGAAATGGCTCTGGTGGTTCATGGTAGGTGGAAGGTTGGAAGGAAATGGGGGGAGTTTTTATGCGCTGAAGTGAGAGAGAGGCTTTGCTTGCACAAGAGTGACTTGTATGGTACTATTCCATCTATTTTTCTCTTGACATTCTCTTTGGGGTTATCATGCAAGAAAAATACATGTCCCTCTTGGTGCTATGTCTTTGTCACACACTTTTTTTTTTCCTTCCCTTAGAGCTAAATAGGGATGACAATATTCTCCGTGGAGACGGATCTCAAGGAGATTCGCACTAAATAAAGCGGGAATAGAAGATAATAATAAGGGATAAGGATAAAATCTTGTCCCCGAATCTTAACGGGGCAGTAAAGAGGAAGCACTCCCCACCCCGTTCCTGCCCCGATATACATATGTTATATATAATATAATATATTTCATATAAATATACATGCACATACTTTTTGGATATGTGCTAATTATTACTTTTAATAAGACTTTCCTTAGCTCTAAATTTTTTTTTTTTTTTTTTTTTTTTTTTTGCATATGTTTTAAATTTAGTTTGTATTGAATAACCTTTGATTTCGGTCTAAACTTATTGAATTTCAACACTATTTTTACTTTAAATTACAATAATTTTGAAATACTTAATTACATTAGACGGAAAATGAGACGGGTACGGAGAATGTCCTTCTAACGGAGAATCTTTGACTCTGATCCTGCCTCTTCTTAAGCGGAAATGAAGGTGGGAATGGGGATAGTTTTAAATGGTGGGGATAAAGATGGTAAATTATTTCCCGCCCCGTTGTCATCCCTGGAGCTATACTCAAATTTTGCATTTGAAAACTTTAGTATCTTTCTAGTCCCCCTCCTTCTTAGTCACTCTCTTAATTAAGTCTTAACACTTCAGATGGAGAAAACACACACACAAAAGAAAAAAGACTTATCTCTGTCACATTATTACAAACATCACTTTTTCTTAAAGCTACTCACAGCCAATAACTTTTTTTCCTGTACTGGTATAGATTATACTCTAAATCACTTATATGTGTATCAGCTCCACCAATGAAGTTGTGGGGTTTTGGTGTAAAGTGAACAAGTGAAGTTAATTTCTTGTTTTTTTGGCACTTTCCCACCTTCTGGATAAGGTAGTGGTCCCACAAGAAAAGACACAACAATATTACTCTTCCTCATGAAGGTTCCACACGTAGATGAATTTGCAAGTTTTAAAAAAAACATAAGAACTAGATGTTGGTACAAAGAGTTACACGATTGCAAAACCACCAAATTTCACTGCATCGGGTTTGGTACAACTGCAATGTTATATATTACTGATTAGATATCAATCAAGTCTTCATCAGTTTTTGCTATTTGATTGTTAACCATATTTATCTTTATTTCATGATTATGATTGGTTATTTGGTTATTAGTAAATGTAGATTAGTCTTTTAGTATTATGCTTGTAAGGTTATATAGGCCATATAAACTCCTCTTTGTTAGTTTAGTCAATAAATTAAGTTTTCTCTACAATTGCAATAGAACTTTGACATCACGACTCTCGTTTCTTTTCTTTTTCTATTTTGCATCGGGTATTTTTCACATGGTATCAGAGTAGTGATCTTTATGGGATTGAGATTAATTGCCATTAGTTTTTACCGTCGTTCATAATTGAAGGCATTAGCAGTTACAAGGTAGCTTGAGAATTGATTTAAAAAATAGTGGAATATGGTGGAATATGGTTTTCGGTTTATATGTTCTCCTAGGATTTCATCAATTGTTTATGCGAATTTGGAGAATTGTGTTTTCATCAATTGTCTAATTATTAGTTTCTAATCGGTGGTCATATAATTAGTTTTTCGCTTCCGTTTTCGCTTCCACTTGTTTCCGTTTGGACTCTGGCATTATCATATTAGGTAGTGGTATTTGCATTCTTTTTCTTCTTCCCTTGATTGACTCATATTAGGTATTGGCATTGCACTATCCCTTCCTCTTCGATTGGTTGTATTCTCTCTCTTCTTTGATTGGCCAATGTTAAGCTTTGGTATTGGTATTGGCATAGACATTGACATTGGCATTGACATCGAAATTGACATTAGCATACGTATAAAGTGGCAGAATTATTTGTGAAGTCGTGTTTCAATTTTTAGTTTAGTTTAGTTTTTTTTTTTCAGTTGGCAAACTCTTGATACTTCTTGTAGTCACATCATGAGTTTGAGAGGAGATGTTAACAATATTTATCTTTATTTTAAAGTTAGGATTGGTTATTTCTCTTTATGAGTAAGGGTATATTAGTCTTTTAGTATTATGTTTGTAGGGTTATATTGACTATATAAACTCCTCTGTATTAATTTATTCAATGAATTACGTTTTTTCTACAATTGTAATAGAACTTTGATATTACGACTCTCTTTTCTTTTCTTTTTTATTTTGTATTGGGTATTTCTCACATTGATAATATAATAATTGAGAATTATACGGAAAAGTATTTTTTGAATTGTCAATCTATATCGGGTTTTGTTAGTTTTATATGTGTATATATTTGTTGTTTTGATGAGATTGTAACAAATATAATGCTCAGAGCAAACATGACCTATTCAAGGAAAAAAAAAAAAAAAAAAAACATTGAAATTTCTGGAATTTGTGCACTATATGACGTTTGGTACTTTGGTTTGGTATAGGAGGTTCTATATTAGTTGTTATTTTGAGTTGTATTGTCGTTTATCAATTTAGTTTTATTTTATTATTAGTTTATAATTTTTTTTTTTGTCTATTATGCTGTTTGTTTTAGTGAGTATTATGTTATTATTGTATGTGTGAGTTATAAATAACCACATTAGTTATTGTAATAGTAAGACTTTGTTAGTGAGATATTGAAAATTAGAGTTGAATTTTCTCTTTAATTTGAGAGTTTTTCCCTCATGAGATTTTATTTATGTGTATTTAGGTCCCGTTCATTTCACCGATTCGAGTTTTGTTATAGTAAAAAGCTCTCAGAAACAATCACATCTAACTTTTTTACTACAATAAAAAGCTATTATATAAAGTCACATCTCAACTCGAATCAGTGAACCATCGTCCGTCTAGGTTAGCCTACTAAAATTATTTCATCATCCATTCCACTGCATCAAGGTTTATTTGTGGAATACTCAAATTAAAAAGCAGAAAAAAAACCAGTAGTTTTCAAGGGTGGATTAGTAGAAGCAGAAGTTTGGCATTGCGTGATTAAGATTGTATTTTTTGTTAATAATATCTGTGAGAGTTAGGCCAAATTGTGACAAAAATAAACGACCTAATCCACAATGGTTGACATTATAACCGTGAAGCTTGTCAGAAAATGCTGGATATTATCGGACGTTAAATCCGCTTGTAACAATCAATCAATAAATAACCAACGAAGTTAATTAAGTACCACAACATTTTATAACATTAGACAGATTTAGTTGATGTAAAATTTACAAGTAACCTGTGAATTGAATGCACGTCTAAGCAAAAAAGATGTGGCCAAAAAATTGGCACCCTTCTCGAATAAGATTTCAAATATGGAATAAAAAGAAAGAAAAGAAACAAAAAAGAAAAGATGCATGCTTTAGCACGTATTCTGATTTATTGAATGCAAGAAAAGCACGTCTCATCTGATGGGCGCTTAATTTTCAAGTGTGATTTGTGAAAGAAGTTTTTCATCTGCTGCGAATTATTTAGTACAATGGTGTACTTATTGTTACACCACAGTCAAGGAATCAACTGTTCTTCTAGGTGACAAGCGCCGAAGACTCTCTGTTGAGGACCGGTCGCTGACGCCGAGAGAACCAGTGTGTCCAGAGTGCCCTTTAGTCGTCGAGAAGTCGCGTACGCTGACACGCGTCGAGGGCCCAGCCCAGGTGGTCAGGCCCCGACGCTGAGACATCAGCCCGGTCAAATCCGCTGT
>NW_010358172.1:1000519-1027942 GCF_000414095.1 Morus notabilis | reverse complement strand
AAAGATATATTGAACCACCACCCGCCACTGTTGAGGTCAGAAAATCAGGTATTGGGTAAGAGTGGTTAGCCTGACCGGGAAGCAGTAATCATGGAAATCCAGCTACTAAATCCCCAAATTAAGGGATATAGAATGATCTCCTCGGGAAATGCAAGGAGTCTCTCACATGTATAAGGCCTATAAATAGAGTCATGGGATTTTCATTGAGTTTTTTTTACACTCTCACTTCCAGACTACTACAGAACTTGTAATCTACAATATATTAGTGCATGCACAAGTGAATTAGGCAAAGAATTTTAGCCGAACCACTATAAACTCTTGTCTCATTTGTTTTATTCCGTGTCATTAACACCTAATTAATACGTGAGAGATTATTGCGAGTGTTCTCGGATAGTTAATTCCTTGTTGACTGAAATCCACCATCAACAATTAGCGCTAGAAGGATGGCCTAAACCCAGAAATTGAATCCAGCAAAAGGCAGTGACTATGGCTCCAAGAATGACCTGCAGCGTGACGGTAACTCAGAATAGCCAAGAAGGCCAGAACTTGCCCTCGGAGGAAGGAATACAGCAAATCCGCCCAACGGCGGCCATGAACCAGCGGGGGTACGACCCAACCGTGGGGTGCAACCATAGGCCGCTGGGAACTCCCCCAGACCGCCTTGACCAGCTCCAAAGGCAGGTTGAAACCCTTGTTGTGGCTGTAGAAAGGATGGCCACAGCCTTCGCCGGACGGAAACAAAGGCCAGATTCAATGCCACCGATGGCTCTGAGAAAGACCCGCAGCGTGACGGTAACTCAGAAAAGCCAAGAAGGCCAGAACTCAGCCCTCGGAGGAAGGAATACAGCAAATTCGCCCAACGGCGGCCAGGAACCAGTGGGGGTACAACCCAACCGCGGGGTGTAGCCACAGGCCGCTGGGAACCCCCCAGACCGCCTTGACCAGCTCCAAAGGCATGTTGAAACCCTTGTTGTGGCTGTAGAAAGGATGGCCACAGCCCTCGCCGGACGAAAACAAAGGCCAGATTCAATGCCATCGTTGGAGGATGCGCCGATGAACTCGGTGAATGCCGTCGTCGGGAACCAAGTTATTGGTGACCGGCGTGGTGACACTGGGGTCGGTGACAGTGGGGCCAACAACCCCCGTCCAGCCAGGTTGAATAGATCTAGTGGGAGTAGGCAGCGAGCGGCCAGGATGAGAGCCCTGGAGAGGGCCGAGGCACAGGCTGTAAATGACAGAGAGGTACCTCTTCGACCGCAGGAGGACGCGAATGGAAGGGACGCCGTCCAGTAGAATCCTTGACCGCACGCGGAGGAGACCTGAGGGTACGACTGAACGCTCGACGCGACCAAGACGTGCAGCGGACCAGAGAAGAAGAGCTTGCGGCTGAGAATAAAGCTCTGGCCGAGAAGATGGCCAGATTGGAAAAGCAAATAGGGAGTCAGCTGAATAACTTCGAACAGGTCGTGGGGAAGGTGGTTGAGGCCGTGAACGTCGATGCCAAGATGTACACGTCCCACGACCACCCCTTCACCGAAAACATCATCTAGGTACCACTGCCTGATAAGTACAAGCCGCCACCTATTCCCTTGTATGACGGAAGAAGTGACCCGGATGACCACTTGGAAGTCTACACGGGGCACATGGTCCTCCACGGATACCCCAAGGAGGTCATGTGCCGTGCGTTCAGAAATCATCTTTCTGACTCTGCCAGGAGGTGGTTTAGGTCCTTAAAGCCGAACTCTATAGCCAGCTGGGATGACTTAAAGAACGCCTTCTTGACTCAGTTCATAGGTGTCAAAAAGTACATCCCACCGAAGCAAAACCTATCAAGGGTGTACCAGGGACCAAACGAGTCCCTAAAAGATTGGATAACCTGGTTTGGAGAATAGGTGGCGGCCGCCGAGGGGATCTCCAACGAGGTAGCATTGATGGAGGCCTTATCCAGCATGAAGAAGGACATCCCGTACAGCACGGACCTCGACTAGAGACTACCCTAAACCTACCAAGAATTCCTGACGAGGGCCCAAGGATTCATCAACGTAGAGGAGGCCAAAAAGGCCCTAAAAAGCAAGGTGGTGGTTCCCACCAAAGAAGAGGTGGGACAGCCGAGCCAGTAAAACAACGGTAAGAAGCGCCGAGATAATCCTCACGTGCAGGCTGAACCAAGGTACAATCCGGCCCCAAACAACAGGGGTGGCAACGCCTCGATGGGGCAGGGGGACATCAAGCGTGCCAAGCCACAAATGTATGACGCATACACCCCATTAACCATGGGGATTGAAAATGTCTATCGCAAAATCAGTCACCTCCAGGTACAGCGTCGCCCACCGCCGCTGAAGTCCGACCCAGCACGAAGAAACCAGAATAAGTATTGTAGGTTTCGCGGCGAGAGTGGACACACGACCAGTGAATGTTTCGACCTAAGGGATGAGGTCGAGAGATTGATCCGTGAAGGGAGGCTCAGTGAGTACCGAGCTGACCGACTGGGTAACAATAATCAGAGGAACAACGACTGACGGAAGGATCAAAGGTAGGACCAACCCCCCGAACCCATCGGCGTGATAAGGATGATCTTCGGAAGGCCCTACCTAGGCGGCGCCTCTCACCGTGCGCAGAAAGAATACACGAGAGAAGTGAAGGAAAAATTCAACCAGAGGGTCATGAGTGTGTCCGGTAGGGAGCCAAAGGCCGCAAGGTTTGAAAAAGCCAAGATAATGTGGCCAACGACAGCTCGGTGGACATCATGTACGCCGATTGCCTCGACAAGATGGGGATCCCTCGGGCAAGACTGTAGAATAGGCCACAACCACTATACGGCTTCACAGGGGATTGCGTCGTCTCCGAGGGAATGATAGAATTGCCAATGACGATTGGTGATCGACCACACACCTTGACCGTTATGTCCCGGTTTTTGGCAGTGAAGGGAGGCGACTAATACAACGCGGTCATAGGGCGACCGACGCTAAGTGCACTTAAAGCGGTCATGTCGATCTATCATCAAACAATGAAGTCCTGACCCCCAGCGGAGTTGGAAGGGTCAGAGGGAACTAGTATGAGTCGACGCTTACATACTCAGAGATGGTCCGCCACTATGCCGAGCCAGGGCAGACCAGGAGAGAAATGAGGATGGTGGTGACCAAAGCAGAGGAGGTCGACCTAGACCCACGACTCTTAGACGGAGAGACGGGGTCAGTCTAGGAATTGATAGAGATCCCCATCGACGAGAAGGATCCTACAAGAAAATTGAGGATATGCTCAGAACTTGAAGAGCATAATCGGGAAGAACTGGTAGCATTCCTCAGGGGCAATCCTGACGTGTTTGCTTGGACCCACGAAGACATGGAGGGGATTAGCTTGGACATAATGAGCCACAGGCTCAATATAGATGAAAAGTATCCCCTCAAGAGGTAAAAGCGTCAACCAATGAACGCCGAGAGATATGCAGCTCTACGGGAGGAGGTCGACAAACTAATAAGAAATAACTTCATATGAGAAGTCTTGTACCCCGAGTGGGTTTTAAACCCCGTACTGGTGTTAAAGCCCAACGGGAAGTGGCGGACCTGCGTCGACTTCAGCGACTTGTACAAAGTCTGCCCGAAGGACAGCTTTCCGCTCCCAAGGATAGATCAGCTGTTCGACACCACAGCGGGGCACGAACTCCTTAGTTTTATGGACACCCACTCTGGCTACAACCAGATACCGATGTTCCACCACGATGAGAAACATACATCGTTCATCACTGACAGGAGCTTGTATTGCTACAAGGTCATGCCCTTCGGCCTTAAATAAGATGTTTGTGAACCAGATAGGCAAGACGATGGAGGTATATGTGGATGACATGCTGGTGAAGAGCAGGGGGTCCGAAGATCATGTGGAAGACCTCAAGGGAATGTTCGACGTAATGAGGAAGTACATGATGAAGTTGAACCCCCTCAAGTGTGCGTTCGGGGTCAAATCGAGAAAGTTTTTAGGTTTTATGGTGAGCCGTTGAGGAATCGAGGCCAATCCGGAGAAGGTGTAGGTGCTCCTCGACATGAAATCGCCACGAAAACTGAAAGAAATCCAGAAGCGAACGGGTTGTATTGTCGCACTCAACAGGTTCATTACAAAATCTACAGATAAGTGCATACCATTTTTTGACACCCTGAGAGGGAGCAAGCCGTTTCAATGGACAGAAGAGTGCGAACACGCGTTCCAGCAATTAAAGGAACACATTGGGAAGTCGCCCTTACTGTCCAAGCCTACGAACAGAGAGGTGCTGAGCCTGTATCTGGCGGTCTCTGAACACGTCGTTAGCTCGGTGTTGGTCCGCGAAGAGAAGAATGTGCAGCTGCCGATGTATTACACCAGCAAGTGCCTCCTCGACGTCGAGATGAGATATTCGCAGATGGAAAAGCTCGCCCTCATGCTAGTGGTTACGTCGAGAAAACTACACCACTATTTCCAAGTCCACAGTATTCAGGTTTTGACGAATTATCCTCTCATGCAGGTATTACAAAAGCCCGACGCTTCTGGGAGACTCCTTAAGTGGTCCATAGAGCTTAGCCAATTCGACATTGACTATAAGCCACGGGTAGCCATCAAGGGCCAAGCCTTGGCTGACTTTGTCGCCGAGTTCACAAGATTGGCAGACGAAGTGGAAGGGCCCCCCTGATGGAAGCTCTATGTCGACGGAAGTTTTAATGACAACGACAGTGGTACAGGGTTGGTGTTGCACACCCCAGAGGGCCACAAGATAACCTCAGCCCTTAGATTCGAGTTCCCCGTATCCAACAATGTAGCAGAGTACGAGGCGTTACTGGCCGGACTCCGGTTGGCAGAGCACTTAAAGGCGGGGGCCATAGATATAATTAGTGATTCACAGTTAGTCGTGAACCAAGTGAAAGGCCAATATCAAACCAGGGATGAAAAGATGGCTGCCTATCTTAAGAAAGTTAAAGAAGCCTTAGAAAAGCTCTCAGCCTACGACATACAGCAAGTGCCAAGGGCAGAAAATAGCAACGCCGATGCCCTTGCTAGGTTGGCCACCTCAAAGGACACCGAGCTGCTCAAGTTAGTACCCGTAGAAGTCTTAAAGGCTCCCTCCACCGAGGGAAAGTCTGAAGTCCTGTCACTGAGCCACCAGCCGAGCTGGAAGGACCCAATCGTTAAGTATTTGCCCGACGGTGAGCTCCAAGAGGACAAGCAACAGGCAAAAAGGTTGAGGTACCAGGCGTCGAGATTCACCATGCACGACGATATTCTTTATCGCAAGGGATTCTCGACGCCCTTGCTCCGGTGCCTTGATGAAGAGGAAGCAAAGAAGGTGCTCTCAAGAGGTACATGATGGAATATGTGGAAATCACGCAGGGGGATAATCTCTAGCCTATAAGGTGCTGAGGCAGGGGTATTACTGGCCCAACCTCAAGAAGGAAGCAGCCGAGTATTCAAAGAAATGTGAAGGCTGCCAAAGGTGCGCCCTCATTCCTCGGCAACATTCCGAGGATCTAACGTCAATAGTCTCCCCTTGGCCATTTACAAAATGGGGAATTAATCTCATTGGCCCACTACACAAGACCCCTGGGGGATACAAGTATGCCATTGTAACTGTCGACTACTTCACGAAGTGGGTTGAAGCCGAGCCACTGACGACGATATCATAGGAGAAATGCACAAACTTTATATGGAACAACATAATCTGCCAGTTTGGTATACCACATTTTCTCGTGTCAGACAACAGAAAATAGTTCAATAATGATAATACCAACCAGTTCCGCGAATTGCTAGGTATCCATAAAAACTTCTCCTCTGTTATATATGCCTAGTCCAACAGGCAAGTCGATGCGGTAATAAGATTATCAAAGTCACGATAACTACAAGGGCAAGTGGACAGATGAGCTACCAAAGGTCATGTGGGCCTACAGGACGACCAGTAGGATGACCACAGGGGAAACACCCTTCTCAATGGTTTATGGAGTGGAAGCGGTCCTCCCGGTCGAGATATCCATTCCCACCAGCTGAGTCATACGGTATGAGGAAGATAAGAACGCCGAGCGAATGAGCCTAGAGCTTGACCTTTTAGAAGAGAGGCGCACGGACGCGCAGCTAAAGCTCACCTCGTACCAAGCCAGAACAGCTAGGTACTATAACAGAAAGGTCAAACATAAGCGGTTTAAAGTAAGAGACCTCGTCTTGCAAGTAGGAACCCCAAACACCAAGCCCAAAAACTCTGGTGCACTGGGCCCAACTTGGGAAGGACCTTACAGGATAAAGGAGATCGTGGCTAACGGATCCTATCGACTCGCCGAAGTAAGTGGTCGAGACATCAAAAATACTTGGAACGCCGACTAACTGAAGATCTACTATCAATAACGGCGAGAAAGGTCGACCTAAAGGTTACACTTAGAAATTTTTGCTCCATTTTCCATTGTATTTTTGCAGGCTGAAAACTCGATGTGTAAATTCTACATAAATAAAGTCCGCCTGAATTTTCTACTCATTTTGAACTACTCAATTGAATATTGATCGCTCGACTGGAATCTACACGATTAAGAATCTACTATCTACGTCGACCATTATATGTCAACCACTTTTACGTCAAAGATAAGTCAGAGACTATCTTTAACAAGGGGGTAGTAAGGACACTCCAAGGCCTTTAAAGATGGTAAAGCCCTGGCCTAACCATACTTAACCAAATTTTTTGTTTATTTCTACGGCATCCACACGTAAAATAAGCATTTGTATATATAACAAATATATATATATATATATAAGAAAATAACAATAAGTCTCGACCTTATGGCCATTACAGAACCAAAATATTAATGTCTCGACCTAATGGCCATTGCACACATAAAAAAAAAGAGAAAATTCCTCACGACGCTGCCCCATACCTTGGCGCTTGCTTCGCACCCTCTGCACCTGGCGTGACCTCGACCACCTCCTCATCATCAGACTCGTCGAGGAAAGACAGGTCGACCTCCGGGCGTTTCTGTCGAAAGCGGTCGAGAATCTGCTCCCCAGCAGACTTCATCAATTTAAGCTAAAGCTCATCGAACTCAGTAGAGTCTTGATAAACGTCGAGCCTCTGGGTAACAAGATCTTCAAAGGCTTCTGAGGATTTGAAACGCTCCACCCGCTCATCGACCATGTCCCTGAACTCCTGGGACTTCTTGAAAGCCTCAATCCGAGCTTCATTTGAGCGACGTAACTCCTCGGACACCAGGAACTCCTCGACGGCTTCCTTTCTCTTATGCTGGAAAACGGGAGATGCAAGGTATACCTCGACCGCTTTGGAGCATCCATCGTCGAAGCCCTTCTTGAAGCTCTCGCGCTTCGCCTTCTCGACCGTCTCCTTCAGAGACTTGACCTTGGCTTTCTCGGTCTTCAAGTCCAAAGAGAGCCCCTCCTGAGCAGCGCGCAGAGTCGAGATCTCCTTCTCCGCAGCCCTCGACGGAACGCCATGCCTATACAGAGTGTCGAACTCCATATAGTTTAGGAGCGTAGCTTCGAGAGCCTGTACCACGAAAAAGAAAGGGCATGGATAAGAAATCACAGGTTAACTGTGTGGGGATGGGGGTCAAAAAGTGAGTAAACAAAACCTACTGAAAGTTGACGGATCATCGCTATGCAATGGCGATCCAGAAGGTCCTTCCCTGTAAATTTGTCTAGGAGTCTGCGTGAAAGTGTGTGTGGATGGCATGGATGGGAAGGCTGAAACGAGAGGGGAGGTGAAGAGCCCGGTTTAGGTCTTGATCAGCTACGTCCGGAATGAGGAATTGGGGATCATTGATCTTTGACGCATCACAAGGGGTCCCTCAGGCGCAGGGGGAACCTCTAGGTTTGCGGCGACCTCAGCGCCCTTTCCCTTGTGTAGGCGTCGAGGCACCCGGGAGGACCCCTCGACCGACGAGGGGCCTTGCGGCTCCTTTGTCCTTACCCTCTTAGGGCCGGGGGTGACGACGAATGTCCCCCGTGATTGGACCTCGGCGGTGCTGGGAGTTAGCTCGACTTGGGTCTCCGGCTGACTCGTCGACCTGGAAGAGGCCCCACCACCTCTCTTCCTCAGCCTTGGTGGGACGAGATACTTCATGTTGGAGGGTACTGCTGCACGATAAAGGAAAGTCAGACCCAGGAATCCCTCGACTACTTTCTTTCCTTCTACTGGAAGATTAGGGGAGATAAGTTCTAACTTACCGCTAAGTAGATCTGCAGGGGGTTCAACAGGATGGAGTGGTGGGTCGAGGGTGACCACCAAACTGTAGCGTCGATGGTTCTCGGGAGTATTGAGGGTAGTTGAGCTTCGACTGGACTCGAAAAGAGACATAATGCGCTCGACTCGCCCTAGCGCAGCTGAAGAGAGCTTTGGTCGAGTAACGACTTCACCTGCACAAATAATAACGATGTAAGATGGCTGACAAATAGAAGGATGTCATGAAAAGTTCAACAGAAAGGAGACCTACAGTATTTACTGAATACTGTCTGTGTCCCGAGGGGACGCTCGCCGTCAAGCAGATGAATGTTAAAGTTACCCCCAAGAAAAAGAATTGGGGCTTCCACCCGTGGCAACTAGTGGTCTTTTTTACCATGACGAGCAGGACTGGAGGTTTGGATTTAGAGTGGGCTCCTAAGTAGAAAAACCCCCTCTAACCGGGGGAGGCCCTAAGGGCGTAGCAGTACAAAAATTTCTCGACGGTTATGTGAAGGTTCAAATGCTTTCTCCATAAGATAATCATGGAGTTTATTGTTACCCAGCAGTTGGGTGACAGCTGGGTAGGAGAAATCCTGTGAAGACCACAAAGGGCCTTTCACAAAAGGGTGAAAGGGCATGGTCTGCCCAAAACTGAGGGACCGCGTATACACGGTCATATGCTTTGCAGAGGGGTTGTGGGCCCTATCGTTAGGATTTTGGATGATCAGGTAAAAGTTGTTAGTGTCGATCCCTGCATCGTTGAACGCCCTCATGGCAACCGTGGGCTTGATCTTCGACGGGTTAACATTAGTAGCCATCCCCGAAATGCCACTAATTGACGCCACCCCGTAACGGAGTTCCTCGACAGGATCGACCCTCAATCCATCATCCTCGTCATCGAGGAGAATCAGCTCGTCTGGCCGAGAGGTCGAGACTGACCCCTCAACGTACTCTTCGACTTGGCGAAGCAGAGAGTCTCCGCTGTCACCTGAGGACATGCTCGATGATGTAGCTTCCTCAGGGTCTTCCCTGACCCTGGAAGTTGAGACCTTTCGACCTCTAACTCGTTTAGGGGGCATGATCTGAAAACTGGCACAGAATGGGTCGAGGTAAGAACCTAGTGGTCGAGAGGCCAAAAGCAGAATCTGAAAAGGGAGTGCTCAGGACAAAGTGATCTTAGAGCTTGGAACTTCATTACCAGGCCCACACAACCCAGAGATGGGTGTCCAACCCATGAATAAGGAAAAGCTCACCAGGGTCCCCAGGAACCTAGAAGTGATTTTGAGAACCTCAACGTAGTCAATTGAACCCAAATGGGTGCTACCACTACGGGATTCAACCCAGATTAATGCAGCATTATTCAGGTAAGTTCATTTTATAGTTATGTGAACCTTTAAAGTGTTAGTTTTTGCAGGAACCAATTCCGGAATCACACCAATAAGTAAAAGGGTGCTAGAAGACTTACTAGTTCTTGAAGAAAGTCTTAAGACAGAGAAGGGGAATCGTGAATAGGTGGTGCACACGGAAGGAGAAGTCGGAGGTGGTGGCTCCTGGCAAAAATCCGGCAGAGTAACGATGTCCTGAGGAATGGGCAGCCGTAGAACTGTAATTAGGGGCATATATATACCCGAGGGGGGAAGCCCAAGGGTCTGGGAAGTCCCAAACGACACCAGATCTTGACCGTCGAATCTGAACCGACCTCATCCAACGGTGAACCCGAAGAGACACGATCCAACGGCTGGGATAAGAGCGGAAAAAATAAATACGATCGGGCGGTTGCAACTTCCCCCTCGACTGCCACGTGTCGCCAGGGTATGTGGACATGATCGACGAGACTGCTCCACAGCTCGAGGAACTCACTGTAATGATGGCGCAGTACCTACGAGCGACCGCCATAGTCTGCGGGAGGGAATCTTCCACGTGGAACTCTCAACGCCATATAGCCCGAAATATCACGATGTGATATCCCAGGCTAGGGGTAATTGTTACACTATAGTCGAAGAATCGACCGTTGCTCTAGGTGACAAATGCCAGGACTCCCTGTCAAGGACCGGTATGTTGGTCTCCGAATTGAATTCGGATGCGGAAGCGTGGTGCGGGGGGGAGCGGATCGTGTATGACAAAAATTTTCATAAAACTTTTGAGATACTCTATAGATTATATTAATTTATGCACGAATAAATTAATCTCATTAATTCATTTATTAAGAACTCAATTAGGAAAAATACCTGGAGGCCGACTCGGCTGATAACTTGAGTTCTTTGACCTCGAACAATCCTTGCTCCAAAGCTTTGTGTTTAGAAAACCAATGTCTTCCATGTCAATTCCTAGAATCCACGAAGATGTGTGTGTGGGCACACATGAGACAAAACGGGTTACAATAAACACTCAAATTTCCACAAACTCCAACGCATGCACGATGTGGAATTTTTAGAGAAAATTTTTTCCTTTCTCTATGTGTTGAGAATTTCGGCCAGCCTTAACAATTAGGGCTGAAAAATTGTTTCAAAAATTGTCTTCACAATAATTTCGGCTGCCTCTAAAATTAGGGCAAAAAACCATTCCGAAAATTGTCTCAAAAATAGTATTTATAGAGTAGAAGTCAAACTTCTAGAAGGAATCCAATCTCTATCTCTAAGATAAAGCTTGTTAATTATCTCCTATTTGAATTTTTAAACCAAATCTCCTCTTTTCCTCTATCCTATATGGCCGGCCATTCTAAGGGGATTCTCATCCCTGTGTGGCGCCAATATCAGATAGGGAAGGAAGAGAAAATCATCCTTTATCCTGTAGTCCAATTTTTACTCAAATTCAAATTCCAATTTAAGTCAAACTTAAATTAATTTGAATTTCTAAATTGAACAACTTATCAAATAAGTTTAAATGGATAAATCTAGATGTGTTCAAATTCAAATTTAAATAATCACATTATTTACATAATAATTAATTCTCAATTAATTATTTTTTTGAGTATTTAATTTTAGAATTCTGTAATTCTAAAATTCCCATTTTGCCCTCTGTGTCTGGCAGAATTACTAGGACGATGCGGGGACTAATGGACCTATAATCCCGTGCTCCAATAAAATTAATAATCAATTAAACACTTTAATTAATTAATTAATTCTATTAATTCTAATAGTTACTCCACTATAAACTTGGAATTGCACTCTCGAAATTATAGATATTAATTACTTCTAAACTGTGAAGTGTCCATTTGATATAGTCATTGCATATAGATCAATCTTCCATAAATAATTCATAATTAGAGCAAGGTAAAATCCGTTAACCTCTCTAATTACTTCTTTATCCTTGAGTACCATTGGTTCTCTAATGGACAGTGATTCATAAAACACATTCATGAATCGGAGCTCCTCCTGGTCCAAGTACCGAATCAACCCTCAAGAGAATTATTTATCTACTTCTTTCTTAAGAAGGAATGGATTCCATCTCGTGTAATAACATTCCCGGCTACCTACTTCATCATGTCTTCAAAATACAAGGAATAGGATTCAGGATCTCAGAATCTGTACCGAGTAAATCAAAAGACACAAATCCATAAATAGGAGTCTGTTAAGAACTCAGGATTAAGATCATCCTATATATGACCATCGGTAGACTCAATTAGAATTTCTATACTTAACGGAATTATTAGAAATTCATATTGTGTCTGTGTCCTTGTTTCACATAATCTCATTATATGAAATACACTCATTCAATATCTCACCATATTAACAGTGCAGATAACACTGTTCCATTCTAAATGGGAATGACATGTATTAATAATGTTTTAATTAAAGATTCCGAACTTTAATTAAATTCATTATGAACATTGCTTTTTGATTATTATCCTTAAACATAATCCTCTCGTATATAACACTTATATACAATGTTTAAGGTTACATAAATAACCATGGAATTTTTATTGATATTCATAAAATATTCATAAATATATGCACATAAAATAATGAATAAACTTTTTTATTAAATAAATAATAAAAATCCTATTACATCTTATGCTTCTAGGACACCATTCCTAACACGGTCGCTGATGCCGAGGGAATCAATGTGTCTAGAGTGCCCTTTAGTCGTCGAGAAGTCGCGTACGCTGACACGTGTCGAGGGCCCAGCCCATGTGGTGAGGCCCCGACGCCAAGACATCAGTCCGGTCAAATCCGCTGTCAGTTCAGGGAAAGATACACTGTATCAACAATCGCCACTGTTGAGGTCAGGAAATCAGGTATTGGGTAAGAGTGGTTAGCCTGACCGAGAAGTAGTAATCATGGAAATCTAGCTGCCAAATCCCCAAATTAAAGGGTAGAGAATGATCTCCTCGGAAAATGCAAGGGGTCTCTCACATGTATAAAGCCTATAAATAGAGCTATGGGATTTTCATTGAGTTTTTTTAACACTCTCACTTCCAGACTACTACAGAACTTGTAATCTACAATATATTAGTGCATGCACAAGTGGATTAGGCAAAGAATTTTAGCCGAACCACTATAAACTCTTGTCTCCTTTGTTTTATTCCGTGTCATTAACACCTAATTAATACGTGAGAGATTACTGCGAGTGCTTTCGGAGAGTTAATTCCTTGTTGACTGAAATCGGCCATCAACACTTATATTTCTTAAGTCATAGGTATTAACCAAATTTGGGTGTAAAGGCTCCATTTAACCGTAGAGTAAGATCAAACTGTCCACATAGCCATATTGATACGGCTTCAGTGTGTGTGGATTTTCTTTGTTTTCTTTTTTTCTCAAACGGAAATTGATTTTTTTATGGGCAAAAATCCTAAGCCATGTTTGAAATTGATCCCGTTTTTATTTTTTACGTTTTTTGAGAAAGAAAAAATGAAAACGTTCTCAAAATGGCGTTTGACACAATAAAGATGAAAAACGAAAATGAAAATGATTTCTTAGTTTAGTGTAAAATGAGAGAGAAATGAAAAATGATTTTTAGTCGTTTTTCATTTTCTCCTCTCTCGAGTAGAGAGAGAGAAAAAAAGAGACATTAATGAGTTTTTTTACATTGAAAATAATCTTTTAATAAAATTATCAAACGCATTTTTAAAAATAATTTTTATCTGAGATTGAAAATGTTTTCATTTTTATTTTTATACAAAAAATAAAATCATTTTAAAATAAATTTTAAACGCACCTAAAATTTTGTTTCAAAGTATTTCCAATTATCTGAATAAGAATCTTCCTTTAAAAAAAAATAATTAAAAAAAAGGAGCTCTGGTCATTGCAAAGTGCCAGGGTTACTTAAAACGACACGTCGCTTATTACTTAAATGCAGTACTAGTAAACGACGCGTCTCTTATTTGATCTCGTTCAATCATCATACGACATGAAAATATTGTCGTTTATCTTGTAAAATTCGATGTCGTTTGTTGAACATTAAGTATCGCTTTCTTAAAAATATATATTGCCGTTGATAAATAAACAGCAAGTTGCTTTTCATTCCAATTGCAAAAGGCAAAACGACAAGTTCTTCTTTTTAAATAAAATAAAAATTACATGCCGTCAGAGTGGTTTTTTAAGTTTGCCCACTTTTATAACAATAAAAAACTTGTCGTTTGGCGATATTTCAATGTCTTTTTAGCACAGACCGACATGTCGTATTTCAGCATAAAATTTGTGTCGTCTTCCAAAACACTTAGTCGTTTATATATTTTCTGTATATGAATGAATATCCCTCTCTCAACCGAGGGAAGCCGCCGACCTTCCATCATCCATCCTATTGAAGGAAGTCCCGTTATTTAGTTTCTGCAAACCCTAATTCAAGGTGAAAATTTTCAATTTCTTCACGAAATATTCTTCTGGGACTCCATTCAAGTCTTCGTCGTATTGGACCAAACCCTAATGGGCAGGCCATCATCAATAATCGAAGTTCCCCATAGACGACGCCGTTCTGACAACGGACACGCAACCGACTCGGACGGATCCGGCGATTACCGGCGTCGCCGGCGCAGCCCCAGCTATGACAGATATGACCGAGACAACCACCGCCGCCGTGACCGCTGGGAGTCTCCCGAGTATGCAAACCCTAGACGAAGCCCTATGCCCAACGGTGGTTCCGACGGTTTGCCTAAAAGGTTCGGGCGCGACGGGGACCGTGGGGGAAGGAGCTTGCCGCACAGAAATGGAAGACTATCGGAGTCTGAGGAGTCCGATGAGGAGCTGAAGGGGCTGAACTACGAGGAGTATAGGAGGCTTAAGAGGCAAAAGATGAGGAAGATGTTGAAACAGTGCATTTGGAATGTCACGCCGAGCCCGCCGAGGGAGGAGAATGAGGAACTGGAATCGGAGGACAAGATTGATGAGATTCCGGACAAGAGAACGGGAGAGAAGAGTGATTCGAGCGATAAAGAGAGATCGAAAGAGAAATCGAAGTCGGAATCCGAGTCTGAGAGATCGCGGAGTATTGAATCTGATTCCGGATCCGAGTCCGAGTCAGAATCTGATGATTCAAGGTCGAGGAAGAGGAGGAAGAGTTCGAAGCGGAGGAGTAGAAGATCGTCACATAGTGATAGCGAATCGGAGGGCGAGAGCGAGACTATTTCTGATGAGGAAGATGATCGAAGGCGGAGAAAGAAATCAAGCAGTAGAAGAAGCAGGCGACGTAAGAGCAGCAGAAAAAGTAGTAAGAGAAAAAGGAGCCAGAAGAAGAGTAGGCGCAGCGGTTCCGATTCCGACTCGGAAGAAAATGAAAGCGCAGATTCTGATTCCGAAGTCAGTAGGGCATCAGATGATAATGATGTGAAGTTGAAGAAGGAGCGAAAGCGATCGTCGAGATCATCACGATCCAAGCGGAACAAGAAGAAAAGACGGTCTGAGACGGAGAGTGGGAGTTTGGATTCGGAGGCAAATTCGGATGCTGAAGCTGACACCAATGCTAAAACGCTAGTGGAGGAGGTGAACGACAGTAATGTGGAAGCTCTGAAATTTAAGGAAATGATGGAAGCACAGAAGATGCCTGCATTAGATAACGAACCCGTGGTCGGGCCTGCGCCGTTGCCAAGAGCTGAAGGGCATATCAGCTATGGAGGGGCGCTTAGGCCTGGTGAAGGTGATGCCATTGCGCAGTATGTTCAGCAAGGGAAGCGTATTCCCCGTAGAGGAGAAGTGGGTCTTTCTGCTGAGGAGATTCAGAAGTTTGAGAATCTTGGGTATGTAATGAGTGGAAGCAGGCACCAGAGGATGAATGCCATTCGTATCAGAAAGGAAAACCAAGTCTACAGTGCGGAGGACAAGCGAGCGCTCGCGATGTTCAACTACGAAGAGAAGGCTAAGCGTGAGCACAAGGTTATGGCTGATTTGCAGCGGCTAGTCCAGCGCCACATTGGGCAGGATGTTGGTCCTACTCATGATCCTTTTGGTGGGAAGCCCTCCGACGGCGCTGACGCTTGATTCTATAATATTCAGTGCTTTCCAAATCGGTATTTTCTTTATCCCTGTCATTTACGTGAATTTCATTGGGTGATGTTGACGGTTGAGCTGATCATTGTTGTGAATTTCTGTAGCTTGAATGATTTTATGTTTCTTTTGTAGTTTTTACTATGAACTGAATTATGACTTGTCTAGTGCACCAGTTATAGATTTGTGAAGGCCCAACCAAACTAATGATAAAATGTGTAGTCTCTGTTATGAAATTATGCATACTTTGTAAGATAAAAAGATTGTTCCTTCAGACCCTATGCCTCCAGGAAAAGCAAAACGGAAGGTGGTGGTTCTTTTCAAAGACCATTCTGAGTAAATTAAGCAGGGTTTACTACTTAGTAAAATATGCGTATGTGATTTGATTTATGGAATTTACATCTTCGGTTGATACCTTGTTGCCCTCTGTCAGTAAACTTCTCTAAGATAAAAAATTATACAGTAAGTAGCCATGACATTGCAGCGAGACATGAAAATCATCCTTTTCTTGGCAGGTATGAGATATGAAAGAAAATAAAAATTGCATAATCCAGTGCTCATCACTAGTGCCAGTTATAAGCAGAAAATTATCTGTGTTCCTGGTATGAGTGATTGGTGAGAATCATGAGATGGCTGAAACTATATGGCAAGAACTAAGCAGCTCATTTCGTTGTTTCCCTTGGGTATTCTATGAAAATCTGTTTGTTCTGCTTCCAAGCATTGCCGGCTTATGCCATGGTCATAGCTCATGAAGAATGCGGGTATAAGGTTCTGAAAGAGGGATTGTTTAGTGCAAGTGTAGAATGTAAAGGATTAGCGAGAAGCTTTTGGAACCATGATAGCTTTGACCGAAAATATGTGGCATGTTTTAGGCGTCAAGCTTGGTAGTTGGTGGTGTAAGTAATGCAGCCACGTGCACGATATAAGTCTGGATCTCCTTTCTTCTCGATTTTGTCTTTGCTTTTTTATTGGGGTGAGGAGTGAAGGAAGAGATGGATCCTTTTCTTTTGCACAGTTGTTTTAGAATCTACTTTTTCTGTTCTGAAGTTGTGTACATATCAGTAAGTGTGAAGGAACAATCTTAACTTGGGTGGATATATCATGTTTTTAACATCCTCTAGCTCCATTGTTGGGTTTGGCTTTTTTTGGTTTTTTTTTTTTTTTTTTTTTTTTTTTTTTTTTTTTTTTTTTGATAATAGCTCCATTGTTGGGTTGTCTTGCCCCCAATGCAAGGTTTTATTTGGTGTATATGTTCAAGATATTTGAAGATGAGTGCATCGAGGATTTAAAAGCAGGAAGTCTCACTATAGTTTTAGTTTTGCATTCTAGAAGAATCGTCATTGATATACTCCTTACAAAAAGTTTTCATAGTATCAATTAGATGAATTAGATGATGGGAAAACACATTGGTGGAAGAAATATATAATAGTTTGTTTCCATCTCCTGTTGGAGATCCAGTTTCTCTCTCTCCCTCTCTCTCTCTCTCTCCCACAACAAGATTATAGTGGTTGTATAATTGAATTACTTGGTGGAAAATAATAGTATTACGGGTGACGTTTTCAATTGTATGTTGTTTCTGGTCTCAACTCTTTCTCTGACTATTAGTGGTTGCTTAAAAGTTGTTTATATTGTTAAGAAAATAATCTTGCTCTTTGTATTAGTACACATAACTACACTGTTATTTTGTTAAATCATGACCTTTGAAATACAAGCTTTTGAACTACTACTCTTTTCTTAACTTATAGGGAGGGAAAATATTTCGACATGCTTGTGGAAAGTGGGAGTTACTTTTCTGTCTCGACTGGATGATTGGTCTTGCAGAGACTTTGGCCATGGAACCGAGTTTTTCAGATGATCCTAGCACCTCAACTACTCACTCGAGTACTGCTACTTCAGATGATAACTTTTCTGTATACTTGTTTGCTCAGTATTTTTATTTCCATTTCCATCTCTTCCCTCAACAGTAAAAACTGATTAGTAATTAACCCCTTTTTGACTGTTACAAATGTGTAAATAAACTTTTGTTTTTGGTCCGTCATTCCTCCATATTTTATTGTTATTTTGCTATCCATTTTGCATGGGAAATGAAGGGTGTGTTTGGAATTGTCTTTACAACTCTTAAAAAGCACTTTGCACAGAAAATCTATGCAACTATAGTGTTTGGTTAAAAGATTGAAAAAGCATTTTGCACAAAAACCAAGGCACTTTTCAATTTATATGGAGAAGTTGGAATTTATAGGGTCCGTTTACTAGCCTCGTTCATTTCGCTCATTCGAGTTTAGAATTCGAGTTGAGATGTGATTTTATGTGAGAGTTTTTTACTGTAGTAAAAAAATTAGATGTGATTGTTTGTGAGAGCTTTTTACTGTAGAAAAACTCGAATTATAAACTCAAATAAGCGAAGTGAACGGGGCCGTTGATTTGAGTTTATAATTCGAGTTGAGATGTGATTTTATATGAGAGTTTTTTACTGTAGTAAAAAAATTAGATGTGATTGTTTATGAGAGCTTTTTACTGTAGTAAAATTCGAATTCTAAACTCAAATCGGCGAAATGAACGAGGTTTAGTTTTTAGATTTTATTCTAAGTAAAGTAGCAGTGATTCTCTTAAAAGCACAACAATCAAAACTCACCCGAGTACCTGTGAACTCGGTTTTTACTCCAAGTAGGTGTAAGATTTAAGTTACTGAACAATTATTGGGAGTTGAATTGAGTCGGCCTTTTGTGGCCAGCAACTTCTGGCGCAATGGAAATGAAAATGAAGATGGACCGCTATACATTGCTCTCGACGGGAAGTTTGCCCCCAAATCAACAGTGCTCGAGTTTTTTTTTTTTTTTTTTTTTTTTTTTTTTGTGTGTGGCTATTGCAGTGCTCGAGTTCATAACTTGTCATGGTATCTTTTTAAGCCATAATTTGTATTAGTTATTACGAATGATGAATAATTACGCAACACTATTGTTGAAATAAGATGCTTTCTGATGAACCAACTTTTGTACGAGTTAGTTAAAGTTAACTATCACTCTTTAACTGTTGCCTTTTGTTCGTGAGCAAAACCGTGCCTTTTGTTTTCTTTTTCCTTTTGTCTGTCTCTGAGAGAAAACAAGGGTGAGCTAAAAAGGACCATAAAGGGTTGGAGTCCAATTTTGGAGCTTAGAATGTTATGCGAGCATAAGGGAACGATGAACTTGACGTATGGCTACGAGTTATATACCAAGCAGGCAAGCATGAGAATAAACGCGAATGAGCCGATTTCTTACAATGACAATGCAAGGCCATCGGTGGTGTTGACCACCATAAACAGACAGAAGTGGATATCATAGGGTGGTGTTAACCACCACAAACAGATAGAAATGGATAGAAGTGCATATTGTAGTATGGGCTCCACAAATAAAGTTCACTTTCTATATTAGTTTTGGTGCACTAAAATATTATTCTCCTTCTAACAGTGTAGGACGGGTGGTGTTGTCTAGCACGACAAGTTATAAAACTTAGCCGACTTCTAACATAGTCGGGTGGACAAAACATGGCCCATTATGAAACACTCCTTTCTTCACAAAATCTGCAAATGTTAACGTGTTGGGAAGGAAAAAAAAAAAAAAAAAAAAAAAAAAAAAGAAAGAAGAAGATGATGCCGTGTTGTTAATGCCAAAATATCAAGATCGGGTTTCCAAAACATGTGGGTCTATCATCTCATCTGCCCACCTCTCTTTGGAGGAAATGGAGCTATCAGGCACATGGGAGGGAGGGAGATGTATGTAGGTTTCCAAAACAGGCTGAGAAATGACAGGGGTCCAAATATGGGATGCTCAAGCTTTAAATTCACTTTTCTTTCGACCAACAAAAATAAATGGCTCGTTTAGTTTGGTGATTCGAGTTTTTAATTCGAGTTGATATGTGACTTTATGTGAGAGCTTTTTACTATAATAAAAAAATTAGATATTACTGTTTCTGAGAGTTTTTTACTGTAACAAAACTCGAATCGATGAAATGAGCGAAGTTTAATTTGTTGAGGAATGAGGACACGTTGCTAGCTACAACATTACTCTTTTTTTTTTTTTTTTTTTTCTCTTTTTAAAAGCTAAACAAACATTACTCATTTAAGTGGGGGGCAAACCAACAGGGATAAAGTTACCTGTCTTCCATTACTTATAACCCCCTTTCTTTTTTCTTTTTTTTTTTCCTCCATGACGCATGATCTTTGGAGATTTGTAGTATGATAGTGAGAGACAGAAATCCCTTCAATTTCAAGAATTTCAAATGCACAGTAAATTCCCAAAAGTGACGGATTTCCTTTGCACTTTTCACTGTGTGGCCATGGCTTTTAGGCTTAGAGGGTGGTGGACAATAATTCTTCCCGTCTGCAATAAGTATGTTGATACGAGTACAAAAGCCATCGATTTTCCTTGAAGAAACAAAAATCCTATGATTCAATAAAGAAAAAAGTCCTATGAGTACAAGACTATTTTTTTATTTTTTTATTTAAGAGATTTCTGCACTATAAAATACATATTAATAGTGCATGTTTATAAACATTAAATCTAGTAAAAATACATCAAAATAAAAATATA
The DNA here is from genome assembly GCF_000414095.1 of Morus notabilis. Classification (NCBI taxonomy): domain Eukaryota; kingdom Viridiplantae; phylum Streptophyta; class Magnoliopsida; order Rosales; family Moraceae; genus Morus; species Morus notabilis. The sequence continues at coordinate 1,007,783 of NW_010358172.1, read as the reverse complement.
AAAAAAATTATAAAATTAATAATTATTAATACAAATATGATGGTTTAAAAGATAGCATTGGGGTTTTTTTCAAACTCTATCATAGAATTTTCGTTTTATTTATTTTGGTTAAAACTTAGAAGCTTCAAAGACACATTGTTGGTTACACAAATAATATTGCCGGGCCGCGGGAGTTTTCTTCTTTTATTTTCATAATTTATTTTTCCCATGAACAATTATTTGTGTTGATTAATCTAGAATACAAGAGACCAAGTTACAACATAAGTTAATGGTTGACAATGATGGTCCATCCATCTCTTGGGCAGTGGCTGAATTTTTCCATCTTTAGGGGATAAATATCTATGGGTCCTTTGGTAAGGCTGTTGGTAGGGTCAAAACATACCTAATTAAGCTAGTATCATAACTTCATGTTCCATTTTTTCATCAATGATTCCAATTTTCATTTAATTATAATTCCTCATGAAATCGACAACAATTACTAGTATACCAAATTATGACTTATGATAATCAATTATGTTTGTGATATGGAAGCTCTCCGTTAAACAAGATGGTAAATGTCAATGTCTTATGACTTTTATGACCAAACTTTACATGCTTAATTATTAGATTCGATGGTTTATAACTAATCTCATCACCCCTTTTCCCCATAGTCAAGGCATGTTACTCTTTATGTCATTTTATTCAATCTCAATTTGTGGGCAAGTTGAGACCCATTTGCAATCCAACTCAAAACCGCAATCCCAACACTCACCTGCTACTAGATTCTCCAAAATACTTATATATCTTCTCTTGGTGTACATTTGAAGTCCATACTTTGAAGATATTATCTCTATAAATAAATTTTAATGAGCATGGCCTAGCGTCTGAAAATGAGGAAAAAAAAAAAAAAAGTTCCCATTTTTTTTAAAATTCTAAACAGGAAGTGAAAATAAACCGGGAAAAAAAAAATTCTAACAAGAACAACACATATCAAGCCTTGAGGGTCAATAAGATTAAGTTAATTAATGACAAACATGATGTGCATTCAATTAAGTTGTTGCAAGGTGGGGCATCCACTTCCCAATTTGTTAAGGAAAGATGATTTTGCACAATGAAGCATTAATTTTCAGGATATGATGGTCAATTGGGATCCTATCCAAGTAGTTAAAACTTTAGATACAGAAAGGTTTACTCAGTCCTAATAATAAGCTCAATCCCAAATTGTCATGTCATGTGTGGTCCATGTTTTGGCCCACCCTCTAGACATGACAATTCAGCATATGCAAAGACCTTATCATAGTAAATCATTGTTGCTTATAATGACAGCACTATAAAATAAAACGACAAGATTAACCCATTAAGATTTGTCCTTATGGCTCTTTGCCTCTTTACACTTTGTTTTTTAAGTTCTTTTTTAGCAAATCGATGTAAATAAAAAAGAAATTAAAATGAAAAGGCTTACAAAACCCGTGAACTGTAAAAAGACAATCACTGCTGCCTTAAAATGCAATATTCCTGGGGTTCAACTCTCAATATTACAAGTGATGACATAAGTTCAGGAGTTTTTGGTATCCCCAAATACGTAACTAACAAGTGGTATTGGTCAAAGTAAACAGAACCCAAGAAGTTCATATGACCATTTATTCTCAATTTTTAATTAATGCCCTTGCTTAACGGAGCCCAATTTGACGGCTATAAAATTTCACAACAGTTAAAATAATATATATATATATATATGTATAGATATATTTATATATCTTCTTGAACATGCCAAGACAAAGAGAACTTAGATATTGGATTTTTGACCAAGAGTAAGATTTGATTCCAAGAGTAAAACAATACTTGGTGAATTATGTTTGTCTCAATAGGGAGCTGTCTTTGGAAAAGTGAAAATTGATTTTCAAAAGATGGGGTGTTTTTAGGATTCAAGCTTTGAAATATTCAGCTCCAATGGCATGTGTTATGTCAGTTAAAGAGGAGGCCCCATTATGATCCTTTTAATTATGAAAATAAAAAGATTGTCCATGAGAGAGAGAGAGAGAGAGAGAGAGAGAGAAGAGAGAGAGTATAGAGTCGCTTTTAGTTTTTTTTTTTTCTCAATTCTGTATAACGTTAGTATAATACGCCAGCCTTTTCCAGCAAATACCCAATTGTGACTTTTGCCGTTTCTTTTTCATATTTAGTCCTTTCCTCTCATCTCCATGTGATTAGAGCTTTTTTCTACTTCCTTCCCTGCCCATCTCTTGTGTATCCAAATAGTTATTTACTTTCTAAGCTTTTTTTCCTTCCTTTCTTTGTTTCTGAGTCGTTTCTATTTTCAGATTTATCACTCGGAAACAGGCGTTAAAAGTAAAGCAAATCTTGGTTCTGGAGCAAACTGAAGCGTTTATAACACGGGCGTTTGAGTTCCTTTCAATTACATAAGGTAGAGAATCAATAATCGCTTCTCACTATGTATCAGTTTACTATGCCTGCATTCACTTTTTCCTAGGAAACAAACCTCAAAGTTCTCAAAAAAAAGAAGAGTGTTCAGAGAGAGTTAGTTTTTATTTTTATTTTTTATTTTATATAATTTGTGTTTTTTGGTATTGATCATGAGGGATTTTCCTTCTTGTTTTGGGGAAAATGGTATTCAAGTTGCTGATTCCTCATCATCTGGTACTACTGGTAAAAATGCTCAGAACTTGGTCACCTGTGTTTATCAGTGTAAATTAAGGGGTCGTTTATGCTTGATTACCGTTACATGGACCAAGAACCTGATGGGTCAAGGCCTTAGCATTGGGATTGACGATTCGGCCCATCAATGTCTTTGTAAGGTGGATATAAAGCCTTGGTTGTTCTCCAAGAGAAAAGGGTGCAAAAACTTGGAGGTTGATTCTAGCAAAATTGACATGTATTGGGACTTGACCAATGCTAAATTTGGTGCTGGTCCTGAACCATTAGAAGGGTTCTATTTAGCTGTGATTTTCAATGGAGAAATGATTTTACTTCTTGGTGACTTGAAAAGAGAAGCTTATAAGAAGATTGACAATGACGCCGAGCGAGTTCGTTGTTCAAATTCCATATTTGTGGCCAAGAGAGAGCACATCTTTGGGAAGAAGTTCTATGTGGCCAAGGCTCAATTTTGTGACAAGGGTCAGACACATGATGTCGCCATCGAGTGTGACACCGTCGGGCTAAATGATCCGAGCCTTGTGATTCGCATCGATAGTAAACCGGTTATGCAAGTGAAGAGGCTGAAATGGAAGTTCAGAGGGAACAACACCATTTTGGTTGATGGGCTACCTGTGGAAGTCTTTTGGGATGTGCACAATTGGCTCTTTGGCAATAATAATAACATGGGCAATGCAGTTTTCATGTTCCAAACTTCCCTTTCGGCTGAGAAGCTTTGGAGCAACCAATCTGTGTTTGATCCTTCTGTGCTCACCCGGTCTTATTCTCAGCAAATTAAGGATTGCCAAACGCAAGGTCTCGGATTCTCGCTCATATTGTATGCTTGGAAGAATGAATAGACATGTATTTACTTTACTTTTCCTTCTTTATTCAGTTTTGAGTGTTGATGTAAACTTCAGAATGTTGATTTTTGTTAAAAATATGTGATCAATACAGTAGTACATGGTTTTTCCTCAGCATTTCCAAGGTAATTCATAGCTTCAATTTGCTCACTTTTGCATCTCTCGATCTAGTTAATTATCTCAAGCCTTATCTGAATTTCATACACGAAGTAAACTTCAATTTACTAATTACAAAATATGCAGATGCAATTTTTCAGATGAGTTATGCTCCTCCTACGTCAGGCCTATATTCTTGTATTTATCGAAAAGTAAGGGAGGATTCTTGGTTTTTAGTCTTACAAAAATAGCATTCCCGCTTTTGTGAATTGTATTCTAAATTTGTTGACGTTATTCATCGGTTCCATCAGTAAAGAGGAAGCCCCGGTTATTTCCGGCCGAAGAACAAACCAGTTCAGAAAGGAAGGAGACATTTTTATGAAAAATGAACAAGTTTTTTAAATTTATTTGGTTAACTTTGATGTAATGTTAGGACTATAAATTTGTACGGAATATGAAAAGAGGTCTTGCTAACATGGTGACCTTTGGTGAATGCACTTGATTTTGTTTTGTTCTTTAGTGCTTCATGTAGAAACAAAGAAGTTGGGCGACGAAAACAGAAACTTGAAAATCAAATTCAATGAGGATTTCGTCATCCTTTTATTGTTGAATATTGATCAGAAATAGTAGGCATGCTTGGTGTTTGATTTATTGAACGTATTATACGATTTCAAAGTGAGTGTTTTTAATTGTTCACCTTACATTTAGACCCCTTTTTGAAGGAAAGACATGTTCTGTTTGATAATAATTTCTTCTGTAACAAGCACAGATTAATTGACTAAAAAGTGATCATGTGGTCCTTGAGATCACCAACCCGAGTAATCTGACCCTACCCGAGGTCACCCGAAAGGTTACGGGTTTGTAGACTTAAGAGAGTGTCGCGGCCTAAAATTTTCTCAACCCGCACTAATTGGGTACGCTCAATTTTTTAACTCAACCCTACCCTACCCGGCCGATTTACACTCCTAATCTTACCACTGCTTCTAAATAAAATAAAATAAAAAAATATATCAGAAAACTAATATGAACCGATATAACCACCGGTTATAATTATGGTCAGTACCACAAGTCTATGTCAGGTTATCACAAATCACAATAATATTGGTGGTATACTGGTATTAGTGATAGGTTAATAGCACCAAAAAAAATCAAAAAAATAATATTTTTGTTCTAGTTGTAACAAGAATAGAAAAATTATAAGGTTTGATATTGCTAATTTGGTAATACTCTGGATTTTAGAAGATTTTTACACTAAAAAATATTTTAAAAGAGAATTGATGAATTAGTTCCGAAATGTGTTTAAAATAACAAAAATAAGGGATCTTTTTTAGTAGGATAAAAAAAATGAACTTCCGATAGTTTTTTATTTTTAACCGTCAGATTTTTAACTGCATATTTTATATACTTTTTTAATATGATATAATTTTTAATCTGATATAACGGTCAAAACCTGACACTATAGATAAGATTGGTCTACTAGGGAGAAACTCTAAAAATAAACATAAAATAAAAAAGATATAAAAATGTGTATATTATAGATAAATATATAAAACTCCCTATAAAGCTTTTAATTTAGAGTTTTTATGGTAGAATCAGAAATATGAACTATAAGTAATTTTATATTTTTACTGTCAGATCTATATCAAAAAATTTAATATGTTTTTAATAAAATATAACAATAAAAAATTAACCTGTATCTCACTACCAAAAGGAGTCCCTTTTTTTCCTTCCTATCGAGAAAAAATCAAATATTACCTAAGACTTTTAAGTCCAGTGGCATTGAAGAATTTTGAGTAAGGGTTGTGAGTTTTATCCTGTACTGTATAAAAAAAAATCAAATTTTTCCTCACAAAAGAAATTTGTTTTTCTTTTCCAAAAAAAAGAAAAAGAAAAAAAAAGAGGAAATTCTGAGTTGATGTGAGGAGAAGAATAAAAGGCCTAAATTCTCAAAGCCATATGAACACACTAACAAAGACACGTGGCGGAGAACGCCTCGTTCATATCTAAACTCCAAAAGACAAAACTATCTGTCTCTCTCTCTCTCTCTCTGTGTTTGTGTTTGGTAATTGTTGCCCAATTGGTAATTGGTAATCCACTATCCTACCCACCCGCTAAGCTTAGCTATGGATGCTCTCCTCCACAGCCCGTCGTCCATGGCGAAGCGACCTTGCCCTTCCCAAAACCCTAGAATACCCAATCCCAACCACTCCGACACCGACCACCTCTTGCACTCTCTTCTTCGCCACTCCGATTCCTCCCCTCTCTCCGTCGACCTCTCCTTCGACCGCCTTCTCGACTCCTCCGCCTCCGACTCCGATCAGACTCTCCTCATCGATCGCGCTCTCAAATTGGGCTCCGCTCTTCTCGAGGCCGCCAAGCGCTCCGCCAGGAAGCGCGCCTCCAAGCACAATTCCCTCGCCTGGGTTCTCCCTCCTGACCTCACTATCAAAGTACGTTTTTTTCCCCTTTTGATTTTTTTGTTTGTTTTCTTTTTGGGAAAGTTGGATTTTGGGGGAAATCAAGCCACTTAGGTTGATTGCTTGAGTTTGATTTATTCCATTGCTTGAGTTTGATTTATTCCGTTGTTTGTTTTGGAAGATTTGCTTGATTTTTGTCAATTTTGCGCTTTGTTGATTGGTCTTGTATGTGAATTTTGCTGCGTAGAATATGGTTTTGTTCATTTTTTTTTGTTTCATTTATTTATTTATTTTTTTTAAGAATTGGCAGGCTTCATTGTGCTTGATGTTTATACGATTCCTCTAGCCGTTTGGAATGCAAGGAAATGGTGGTGGTTTACATGTTTCTAGCTTATTTTTCTTAATCTTAGCGCTTTGTTTGTCTTTTTGTTTGTATATTTGGGATACTGATACGAACTTTTGTAACTAACTCGTCGTGTTATTAGTGCATTAAACTACGTAGTGATGAGAAAATTGGATTCGGGAAATGTAAAACAACATCTATAGCATAATTATCTATGGAGCAAGGCTTTATATTTCTGTCTTCTGATATATGGATTACTGCATTATTTGGGTAATGCTACGAATGTCAATTATTTTTAGTATGCCAGACCTTTAGAATCAATGGTCTACTACTTTACATGTGAGCATTGTGGAAGGACGTAAAGCATCTCAATACGCAATTTTGTTTGGTGGCAGGTGTTTTCGATGCTTGATACACAAAGCCTGTGTTATGCAGCGGCTACTTGTTCTATGTTTAATAAGTGTGCCATGGATCCCTCATGCTATTCCAACATTGATTTAACAACAGTTGTTCCGAAAGTTAATAATGCAGTCGTATCCACAATGATCCACCGGGCAGGGAGAGCCCTTCAGTAAGAACTTTGAGCCCAAATATCTTTAATGTTAACAGATGCATTTGATTGTATTTGTCCATGGGAACCTCAATTGGTGCTTGACTAGAATTTCCGCTTTCATGAACTTCCTCTCTTTTTCTGGCCTTTTAAAGAACCTTTTCGGCAAGTGATATCTTTTTCTCACTGGGGAATTAGTTTGATTATGTATTTCTTAAATGATTATGCAGGTCTCTTAAGCTTGGTGTAGTTCAAGGCCCACACGCATCACTTGGACCTTGTCAGCCATTAGTTTATACAATCAGAAACGCTGTAGAGGTATCAAACTTCTCATGGAATGACAAGAGATCCAGACAAGGGAAAG
>NW_010358172.1:992717-1000508 GCF_000414095.1 Morus notabilis | reverse complement strand
GGAAAGAGTCGTCCATTCTCACAAGATCCTGTTTAAGCCCTTTACTCGGGGACAGTAGTGCACCGGGGTAATGATTGAATTTACAATGTTAGTGAATTTTGTTTGTTGCAGTCATTTCTTTCTGTTAATATTTTATTTTATTTTATTTTTTAAGGGCTCTTTTGAGAAGGTTGCACCTTTACAATATTGAAAGAATGGATAACTCGTCACTTTGTGGAGCACTATCGGCTTGTCCATCTCTCCTTGATCTGGAAATTGTGGGCTTGTAAGTATCTTTGAGTTGAGTTTTCTTTTGTGCATTTTATTTAGTTTTTTTAATTTCAAGTTTCTAAGGAGGATTTGGTGTATTTTAATTATTGCCTTATTAGATCACAATTGCCTTAATTACTGCTTTTCTAATTAAATGCATAGTATTCCCTGTTATCTTTTTAGGAGCACGAGAGTATGTTTGCCTCTATAGTACATATATTATTGTTTTAAATCTTCCACAGAATAGCGGTTCCTGGCCAATGTTTTTAGAAATTTGTTGTTATTTTTCCACTGACAACTTTCTTTCTAATGACTAGACATGTTGAGTTGAGGCAAACATTGGTATCTGTGAGTGCAAAGTGTCACTTGATAGAGCGTTTGTTCTTTGAATCCTCAAAAACAGGTACTGCATGCTTGTATTGGGACCGGGACCCTTACTGTGGCCCAAAAATTTTATTCTTATACATGTGTTTCTTGTGTCACAGGTAGAGATGACAGTTTGAAATCACAGACCTGCCTTGATCTAGTAAATAACTGTCCTAATCTAACTTCATTGGCTCTTAGAGGGTTTAAGCTGCATGATTATAAGGTTCGCATACTGGTTAAGGTACGTCTTGCTATTTTAAGAATCCATATTCCCAAGGTTCATGTGTTCTTGAGTATTTATTCTACTTTATTTAGAAACATACTTTCTGGAATCCAGATCTCTTTTTCTTTCTCTGTGTCCGTGTCTATTTGACTGATGCTATAATGTGATATATGAATATGTGAAATTTAACTTTAACATCACAAGTGACAACAGGTCGTGTGACCCTTGTTCTTGTTACTTTGTCATATTTTCAACGTTCTTCCTTCTGTTGTACTTCGATTTATTTATTTATTTTTAAGTCCTCGTGAAATATCTAACTTGGAATTCAATTAATTCCACTTAAAGGTAATGCTTTGAGCTGCTTTGATGAATTGTTAGGAGAATTACATTCATCTTACTCTGTGACTATATATGTTGATCCCTTTCTATAAATTGGGATGTAAGTTTTACGCTGTTAGAATTTCTGAGCAAAAAGGCAAGATTTATAATCTATGTGGATGCTTGCGCAGGGATTTAGAAAACTAAAGTACGTTGATTTTTCAACATCCTATTCTATCTCCGGAACATTTATAAGGTCAGCCTCTCTCTCTCTCTCTTTATTTTTTTTTACCTATGAATTATTGATTAAACTTCATCAAAATCTAGTTAACGGTTTCGTATTTGAGATTTTTTATTGATGTTCTACCTCATAAGTTGAGCGAGATATTTTCTCCCTTAGGAATCTTGGAAACAGCATGGGGGGCAATTTGCTAGAAGTCTTAATTTTACGGGATTGTATGCATCTCAAAGAGGTGAGAACTACAAGTATCCTCTCCTTCTTTCCCTCTTTTCCTCCTTCCCTCCCTCCCCCCCTCCCTCTCTCTAATGCTATTTCTATGTTTACAGGTGGAAGTTTCTCGGCTTTTGAAGGCAATTATTTCTGGGGATTTCCAATTCCTCAAACATCTTGTAAGTGGATCGGAGTTGACTGTAATCTTTCTGCATAGACCTGCTCTAAAGTTTCAACTTAATGTTTATTTACTATGTATCTGTATGTTTTTAATAACTTGCACCTTGGTGCTTGATATTGTATCTAATTTTCTACTTTTGTTTACTGCCTGGAGCAGGACATATCTAATAGGGAGGGTTTGGCTTCTGAGAGTGACTGGTATGACAGGTGCTATAACTCTAGGTAATAGTTTCTCCCATACTTGATTGATTATCTATCCTCGTTGTTGGATTTGGAAGAGTTTCTTCCTTTGATGTGTTCGTTCTTCAGGTCAGGTTTTATCTTTGGCTTTTATTCTTACGATCTAGAAACTTTACATTATGCAGTGCAATTCCTATCAAGCAGTTATTGGAAGAGAGGCCTGACATTTGTTTTCTGGCCGAGTTTCCATCAGAAGGAAGGTTGGTTTATTCTTCAGTTATTTCTGGTTGATGTCATTGGAAATATGCTAATTTTCCCTCAAAATTTTTAATGCAAAATCTATTGGCAATTTGGAGATTCATTTACCAGTGTCTTATGGGAATCTGGATTTTTGCAGTTACATTGAGATTGATCAGATGTTTGACAGTGAGATAAATAGTGATATCAGTCTGCCATCGCAAATGAGCAGTCATACGTCAGATGGTTCAATGTTTTTGAGTTTTTCGGAGAGCAGTTACAATAGTGACCATGGTAGTGGCAATGAGGATGGTCGAGATGCAGGTTATGTCATTTATGAGGAGAGCTCGGATGAGGTGGACTTTCTTGCTGTATGAGATATGTACCTTGTGCGGCAATTACTAAAATTTGTGGTCATCAGATGGATTGGGTACTTTCTCTCTCTCTATCACTTGCATGTGTGCAGAAGAGAAAGATGTTAGGTAGATTGCCGCGTTCCTTATACATTTACAAAGTGGTTAAAGTTTCCAGGCATTCCTTTGAAGATGTGTAGAGTTCATAAACCATTCATATGTTCAAAGAGATTATAGTATTTTGGATGATGTTCGTGCATTCTCTACTACAAGGAGGTTATGGTACTTATAACTCCCTGCACGTGTTGACAGAGTGCTCTACAGAACTGAGGCGGCGTTTTATGGAACTCAACTCTTCGGGGAGTGCGGGTTGAATAATTGACTCGGGGCGAACTGTATCATATCGTCCATGTTGTTATGAGATTTTGCAGCTGGGAGTGGGCCGCAGAAGTGTCCTCAGCTTGGTTATGGAGCTCAGGAGTAGTCCTTCCCCTGTTTCGCCAAGATTTGTTTTTTGTAGCCACTTGAGGGCCTTTCTAATCCTTTTCTTTGCTTTTTATATATCCTTTAATCACGAGGTTTATGGTTATGTTTTCAACTCCGTTTCTTTCAATTTGCATCAATATCCTTTTTTTTGGCCTTTGGTTTGAAGCTTAGAGACTTGCAAAATATGCTGCACTGGCAGGGATAGCACTTTTATTTTTCCTCCAATATGAAAGAGAAAGATAAGGCTAAAAAGAGTATTACAAGTGGACTTCTAACTTAGTTTTCTAGGCAGCGCGAGACATTTTATCATTTCATTTGGTTTCATTTATTTTCGTTGGTGGATGGAACTGATGCACTACATTTACGACAACTTTCATGATACAATGTCAGTAAGGCTGTTGGAAGGATAGCTAGCAAATTGATTGCTTAGTTCTTGTAAAATGCAAAAGTATTTCATGGTGCCTGTGTGTGTGTGTGTATATATATATATATATAGAATTAAGAATATGGTTGTAAATTTCACCTCGGCTAGAAGATAATTTCTAAGTTGTAACAAAAAATTAGTAGATCTGAAATTCAATAATTTGTTACCAAAAGCTTAAAATGGTTGCTAATCATGCTTAGTAAAAAGAAGGCTAGTGCAGTGTCGATTTAATTAAACATTGGCAAGGAGAAAGGAGAAGGCGAAGGAAGAAAAGCAATTCTCATATAGCTATGAGTGGTTTCTTTCCACCGAAAGAGAAAAAACGGAGGGTTAACCGTATTTGTGAAGCTCTTAATTTTTTTTTTTTTCCTTTTGTTGTTGCGAATTTTTGTCTAAAAAAATATACTTTTTTGTCGTACATGTGAGCATAATTTAACTATAAATCTACTTCACTACAAGTTAGGGAAAAAATTAATAATAATAGAACTCTTTGAAAACGCTTTTAATTTTGTATAATTTCAGTCAATTATAATTTTTAATAGTAAACATTTAATTTATAAATTTAAAATTATTTTTAATTTATATATATTTTTTATAAAAAAAATATTATAATTTAAATCATAATACTAATACTTATACTAAACACCCCGTAAATGTTTTCTAATAATCAACAATCACACTTCAATTTTATTTATCTGTACGCTCCAATTTTATTTCAACCGGTTAAACATTAAAACAGAAAATAAACTCTGACTTCAAATCCCCCTTTATTTATCCATCTCATGTCGTCCAACGACTAAGAGAGAGATTTTTTTTTTTTTTAAAAGGAAGAAGAGCAATGGCGAGCAGCGGGCAAGAGGCGCCGCCGTACAAGCCGTACCGGCAGCTGAAGATCCTACGGGGGCACGAGCGCGCCGTGTCGTGCGTGAAATTCTCTAACGACGGCACCCTCCTCGCCTCCGCCTCCCTCGACAAGACCGTCGTGATCTGGTCCTCCGCCACCCTCTCCCTCCTCCACCGCCTCGTCGGCCACTCCGAGGGCGTCTCCGACGTAGCCTGGTCCTCCGACTCCCACTACATCTGCACCGCCTCCGACGACCGCACTCTCCGCATCTGGGACGCCCGCTCCCCCGGCGGCGAGTGCGTCAAGACCCTCCGCGGCCACTCCAACTTCGTTTTCTGCGTCAACTTCAACTCCCAATCCAATCTCATCGTCTCCGGTTCCTTCGACGACACCATTCGCGTTTGGGAAGTCAAGACCGGTAAGTGCCTCCACACGATTAGGGCTCACTCCATGCCCGTCACCTCCGTCCACTTCAACCGCGACGGCTCCCTCATCGTCTCCGGCAGCCACGACGGCTCTTGCAAGATTTGGGACACCGCCTCCGGGACCTGCCTCAAGACTCTCATCGACGACAAGGTCCCTGCTGTTTCCTTCGCTAAGTTCTCTCCCAACGGCAAGTTCATTCTCGTCGCCACTCTCAACGACACTCTCGTATGTTCTTCTTCTTCTTTCTGTTTTCAAATTAAGCTTCTTTATTTCAGTGACAAGCTTGAGACTATAAATATCTGAAATTGAGGAAAAAGAAGGAAACTTTACTCTGCGAAATTTTACTTAATTTTCTAACATAAAGACAGAGGTTAGGAGCTTGAGATTTGGAGGTATGTAGTTGGAAATTGGAATTTAAACTTGAAAAATATAGAAATTGTATTTTTCATTCATACTTTGTGATTAGTCTGTACATGGTTATATAGGTAGAAAATACAATCAGTTATCCTAGAATCACGTTCTAGAATCAAGGCTAACTATTTTGTTCACACTCATCATACAACTGTGGTGTTCCTAAATTAGGAAAGAATTACAAAAGGAGATTACAAGGATCGAGAACAAATCTCAACACTCCCCCTCAAGTTGGAGCATAGATGTCACACATGCCCAACTTGTTCAAAAACTTTGAGAACATTCGGCTTGAAACTGCTTTGGTGAGGATATCAGCCAACTGATCTTCTGATCGAATCTTCGGTAACTCCATGATTTTGTCATCCAACTTCTCCTTGATAAAGAATCTGTCTATCTCGACATGTTTTGTACGATCATGTTGAACTGGATTATGAGCAATGTCACATGCCGCTTTATTATCACAAAACAGTTGAATCGGTTGCCTAGATAAATAGCCCAAATCCTGCAAGAGTAATCTTAGCCATAATGCCTCACAAAGTCCTAGTGCCATACCTCTGAACTCAGCTTCTGCACTTGAGCGAGCAACAACATTTTGTTTCTTGCTTCTCCATGTCACAAGATTACCACCTACAAAGGTAAAGTAACCGGAAGTAGATCGCCTATCATCCACGGCACCAGCCCAGTCAGCATCAGTATACGCTTCTATGCTTTGATGATCTGAGTTCTTTGTGAACAAAATTCCCTTTCCAGGAGCAGATTTCAGATACCTCAAAATCCGCATAACTGCATTCATATGTTGCTCTCCAGGATTATGCATAAACTGACTGACAATACTTAATGCATAAGCTAGATCTGGTCTTGTATGGGCTAAGTACATCAATCTCCCAACAAGTCTTTGGTATCTTCCTTTATCAACCAGTACCTGGTTGGGCTCCACACATAACTTTAGGCCTTCTTCCACTGGTGTACCAATTGGTTGGCATCCTGACATTCCGGTTTCTTGTAAAAGATCTAAGGCATATTTCCTTTGGGATAAAAATATTCCTTTATTGGATCGAGATACTTCAATCCCAAGAAAATATTTCAGAGGACCTAGATCTTTCATTTCAAACTCTCTAGACAAGTACTCTTGTAGGGCCTTTCTTTCTTCAGAATCATTTCCTGTAACCACCATGTCATCCACATATACAATGAGTGCAGTGATCTTACCCTGCTGTTTCTTTAGGAATAAAGTATGATCTGAATTGCTTTGATGGTAGCCAAATGCTTTCATAGACTTCGTGAACCTTCCAAACCATGCCCTTGGGGATTGTTTTAACCCATACAACGATTTCTTTAGTTTGCACACCTTCCGACTATGCTTCTCGTGTCTCATGCATCCAGGTGGGAGATCCATGTAAACTTCTTCAGATAATTCACCATGCAGAAAAGCATTCTTCACATCAAACTGTTGTAATGGCCAATCCAAGTTTGCAGCTAGAGACAACAGAACACGAACAGTGTTGATTTTGGCTACAGGTGCGAATGTCTCTGTGTAGTCAATCCCATAGGTTTGAGTGTATCCCTTCGCTACTAGCCTCGCTTTAAAGCGTTCAATTGTGCCGTCAGCTTTGTACTTCACAGTGTAAATCCACCGACATCCAACTATTTTCTTTCCTAGTGGAGGATCAACAAGCTCCCAAGTTTCATTCTTTTGTAGGGATTTCATCTCTTCATTCATGGCTGCTTTCCACCTGGGGTCGGTTAAAGCTTCCTGCACACTGTTAGGAATAGATACACTAGACAATTGATTAACAAATGACATATTTGATTCTGACAAACGGTGGTTAGATATGTAATGACTCATGGGATATTTGACTTTACTAGATAGGTCAGGTTCATATGTGGGTCTAGGGATACCTCTGGTGTGACGCTGTGGTAACTGTCGTTTGTATGGCTCAAGAACACCTTCAGGAAGTGATTGGTATGATACGTCGGACAAAGGCAGCTCCACATCTTCAGTTTGTCGAACGAGAATCTCAGATTCAGGCAAACTTGCTTCTTGTGTTACTGGGTGTTCATCACCACTTTGATCCAACGTTATACCACTTAAATCCAATTCACCCATCTCATGGTTCACTGGTCCAGCTTGTGAGTTGTCACCACTATAATCCATTGTTATACCACTTATATCCAAGTTGCTCACATCCTGGTTACCAGACTTTGACGATTCAACTTTATCAGAAATGGGATAATCATACTCTAGAAAGTCGTAATCTAGAGTCTGAATTTCCTTCTGGTACTCCCCCTGAAGTTCAGGCTCGAAAAAATACATTGTGTTTTCATGAAAAACAACATCCATTGTAATAAACATTCGACGTGTGGGAGGATGATAGCATCGATATCCCTTTTGATGAGCAGCATACCCAACAAAAACACATCGCAGCGCTCGAGGAGTTAACTTGTTGCGTTGATGCTTATGGAGGTGTACAAATACTACACAGCCAAAAACATGAGGAGGTAAATTTGATACGGCTGGGGCAACAATTGCTTCTGTGAGAGTTTGGAACGGTGTCCGGAAATCAATAATGCTAGAGGGTACCCGATTGATTAAATAGGCTGCTGAAGTAAGCGCTTCTCCCCAGTAGGATAATGGCATATGGG
>NW_010358172.1:973145-992375 GCF_000414095.1 Morus notabilis | reverse complement strand
TCTCATATTCTCCACCGTTGTCGCTGTGAAGAACTCGAACCTTTGCGTTGTACTGAGTTTCAACCATTTTATGAAACTTTTGAAATAATAAGTTCACTTCCCCTTTGGATTTCATCAAGCACAACCATGTCATCCTAGTACAATCATCAATGAACGTTACAAACCAACGTGATCCTCCCAAAGTAGTGACCTTAGACGGACCCCAAACATCAGAATGTATAATCATAAAAGGAAGTGGACTTTTATTCAAACGTAAGGGAAATGAAGCACGATGGCTTTTTGCTAGTTCACAAACATCACACCGAAAACTAGAAACATCAAATTTTGCAAATAAACTAGGAAACAACTTTTTTAGATATCTAAAGGAAGCATGTCCCATACGCCGATGCCATAACCAAATTTCCTCTTTTTTTTTTGTTTTTTCTCCCCCTCAGAGCTATCCACCGTCAGAGCTTGTTGTAATTTGTCAGAACTTTTGGACACCAAGTCCAAGTAATAGAGCTTTCCCCGCCTAGTACCATAACCAATCGTCTTCCTGGTTTGAATGTCCTTAAACACACAAAATTCAGGCCAAAAGATTACAATACAAGACAAGGTTTTTGTTATTTGAGAAACTGACAAAAGATTATAATTTAAAGATGGAACAACTAAAACCGAATCTAAATTTAAGGTATCGGTGAGAGTTAAAGATCCTTCCCCAGAGACTGGGGTCGAGGTTCCATTGGCAGTAGAAACAAACTTTTGTAAGGAGGTTTTAAGAGGTGAGACATGTCTAGAATCAAATGTCATATGATTTGTTGCACCAGAATCAATTATCCATGCACTATTAAAAACAGGTGTAGAAATATTTAAAACCTTACCACCATTATCTGCAGCTATTACCAACGCCGAAGCTTTTTCAGCAATATCTTCTTTTGTTTCAACAACTGCTGCAGTGGATGTTCTTTTTTGATCTTTCTTGGACCGGCTATGATCCCACCATTCTGGATATCCCACCAGCTCGAAACAACGACTTTTGGTATGACCAGTCCGATTGCATTGGGTGCATTTGTAAGTGGACTTGTCAATACCATTGGTCGTTTTACCATTGTTGGGTCGTACTCGGTCTTGTTGATTCTGGTTAGGCTGGTTACGAGCCACCATGGCAGAAGCTTCAGATGTTCCGGACACGCCTTTCAGGGTGATAAGGCGTACACTCTCTCGTCGAATTAAAGAATAACACTCCTCCAGGTTTGGAGCTGGGTCACTTCGCAAAATCTCTCGTCGGATTTGATCAAACTCCCCATCTAATCCAGCGAGGAATATGTGAACTCTTAATCGTTCAATGGATTTTCGGTATGCTGTGACGTCATCAGGATCCTTCATGACTACCTTATCACGATAGTCCAACTCTTGGAATATTTCAGTGAGCTCCCCATAATAAACAGAGAGTGTTTTGCCTTGTTGTTTGGCAGTAAAGGCCTTTTGGTTCAAAGTGAACACTTGTAATTCATCGGTTCTATCATAGAATGCTTTTGAAAGAGCATCCTAAATTTCGTAGGCAGTGGGTAAGCGTAAATAGCGCCTCATAATTTCTGGAGACATCGACATCAATAGCCACCTTCTGACCTTTTGATTTTCAGCATACCATTTCTCATAGCCTTCATCCGATTCTGCAGGTGGCTTTATCTTGCCACGAATGTGGGAGATCTTGTCTCTTTCAGCAATTTGCATTTCCATCAATTGGGACCATATGTCATAGTTTGATTCGGTAAGGGTGATTCCTGCGTTAAAGACTCCCTCGGACTGAACCAAAACCGGAATGGATTTAATCCCAAACAATTCATGATTTTTTTCACTCATTTTTAAAAAAAAAATAATAATAATAATAATACTACAAACGTGAGAACAAACTCTGGAAAGCAAACTTTATAAGCAATAAAAGACAAACTCTGTCGTTTTCCTGAGATTAATCACGAAGCATATGGCTTTGACTGAGAAACACGGAAACAACTCGGAAAGCAAAGAGCCGTGGCGGGTGATGACGACGTCTGGCGAGAAGATCGGTGGAGGCAGGGAGTCTGGGCGACGAGTCTGATCGGCAAAGGCAGTGGGTCTGGACGCGATGTCTTCAGACGGTGGCGAGCGACGGCTTCCAACGGCGGGGTTTGTGGTTGAGTTTGATTTTGGGTTTGAGAAAGATATCTGATTTCTGGGTTTTTGATTTTGGTTTTGAGAAGGAATCTGATTTCTGGTTTTTTTTTTTTTTACGATGAATGAACAAGAGAATCTAGAGGCTCTGATACCAACTTGAAAAATATAGAAATTGTATTTTTCATTCATACTTTGTGATTAGTCTGTACATGGTTATATAGGTAGAAAATACAATCAGTTATCCTAGAATCACGTCCTAGAATCAAGGCTAACTATTTTGTTCACACTCATCATACAACTGTGGTGTCCCTAAATTAGGAAAGAATTACAAAAGGAGATTACAAGGATCGAGAACAAATCTCAACATTTAATTACCATTAAAAAAAATGGAATTTAGTTCCAGTCTGGTAATGATTCTCTTCATTTGTTTCCCTTGTGTTGTGCGCTTAGCTATCGAATAGAATGGAGACCTGGGAAAAATATGATTTGGTTCGTTGCGATCTTGTTGTATATTGCTTGTGGTGGAATCTCAAACTGATTGGATTTTGTTAGTACTTAACTACGCGCTTCTTTTCTTTTTGTCCCCGGGTGCAGAAGCTGTGGAACTACTCAACCGGGAGGTTTTTGAAAGTGTACGCCGGTCATGTTAACAAGGAATACTGCATAACATCCACATTTTCCGTGACAAATGGGAAATACATTGTTAGCGGATCGGAGGACCGTTGTGTTTACTTGTGGGATCTCCAGCATAAAAATATGGTTCAGAAACTTGAAGGCCACACTGGTACTGTCATCTCCGTTTCCTGTCACCCTACTGAGAACAAAATTGCCTCTGCAGGCCTCGACAATGATATATCTGTGAGGATTTGGGTTCAAGATGCCTGAGTCATTAAGACATTGTAGCATTTGCGCTTGTACATTATCGTTCAAGATGCCTGAGTCACTGGAAATTAAGCGTTTGCGCTTGTACATTATCGTTTCGAATCATTGAGCTAATGATTGATGCATCTTGGCTTACTACTTGAGAAGCCTAGGGATTCTTAAATCTTTAAGGTGCATTGGAAGAAAGCGCAAAAAGAAAAAAAAAAAAAAAAAGAAGCTTTGATTGAATATTTGCAATCTACATGTTACTTATGCGCTTCTTTGCTGTGCAGTATACTTTGTTTAACATATGTTCTATTGGCAGAATATTTTGTGTCCGTATGGTTTTCTTTAGAGGTTTACATGGGTTATATTGTTTTTTAAGATAAGTCCCAACTGCTTTAGGAGAAAAATAATGAAATCATCATTGTGCTGTAACACGTTTACAACGAAGATCCATGCTCTGCAACTGCTATTTTCTGTTATGTTGAGATACAGAGATGGAACAAAATCGCGACTAAAGCTCTTGCAGTTACTTTGAGCTGATGAATAGTTCTATTCCCAGTTTGAGCTGATGAATTGACAACACCCGCAGGCAAATGTTGAGCAGGTGTGTGTTGGCAAATTAAACTACAAGTATGTACAAATTAGGATTTAGTGTTTTCTTGAAATAAGAATGTTGATGCATTCACAAATACAGAAGAGTTCGTAGCCAAAGTGTAACTAAGAAATTTATTTCCGTATTTCTTATTTGGATTTGACATGCACGAACTGTTTTCACTTATTCTCATCACATGTGAAAATAACATTCTACAACTTGTTCATTCTTGGCATGGATAAGTACAGTTAAGCTTTATGAAAAGTCCTTTAGTATGTGTTTCTCTCCCTTTTTTATTCTCCGTTTTTTCCTTGTGTTTTCGTTTGTGATCTCTTCCACTGTTTTCAGATCTTGCACATTCATATTGTTTATTTCTTCTCTATCCTTTATTTGTGGTTTTTTCATTGGTTGTCGTTTTGTGTTTTTGTTCTTTGCTCACTTGATGTCGTTATGTTATTCTTATTGTTCCAACGTTACATGCCGTTTTCTAATTGTTTGTCCTTCACCGCCTTTCATATTTCGTTGTCGATTTCTGATTTTATTTCGTTTTGTTACCCTTATTTTGTTGTCATTTACACCCTCCAGCGTCTGTCTTTGACTTTTGTTGTTCATTACCTTCCTGTTGGCTTTTGATCTGTCTTCTATTTCTATCTCCCAACACAGATGAAAACGTTCTTGTGGTTCATTCCCTTGTGTCGTTCTGTCATCCATTTTGTTGTCGTTTATTCCATTATTGCCTTGTTGTTTTTAGATTTCCGGGTTTCGAGTGGTGTCATTTTATTGTCGTATAGTCTCTTATGGTTGTTTATTACGACCTTGTTATAGTTGTTAGATCTCTTGCGTTACACGAGATGTCGTTTTATTCTCCCCTTATTATTGTTTCTTCTTTGTTTTCGTTTTTCCTGTGAACCACAGAGTCACATCTGTTTTTCTTTACTCTCTTCTCGTCGTTCCCTTGTCATTCGTGACTATTGTCGTTCTCACTCTTTGTTGTTATTGTCGTTTTCGTACGTGTCCCGTTGTGTTACTGTTTCATTCCTGTCGTTATTACTTGGGTAACCTTTATTGTCGTTTTTTCATCCTTGTCCTTGGTTACTTTGTTGTCCTTTATTTCGTGATTTCTCTTTTAGGTTGTTTTTTTGGCGTGTTTCGTTCTATTTTGTGTTAATTGCTTTTTCGTATTTCTTTCATTCTGTGTTTCCCCACTACATGGTGTTTTATATTTTTGTCGTTTCATATTCTGTTGTCGTTTTTACGTTTCAGTTGTTACGTTATATTATTTCGTTTCCGAATTTGTTGTCTTCCATTCGGCGCCATATATATGTATATATACCATTTAATTCTTTTTTTGTGGGGCTTTTCATTTCCTTTCTTTTCATATAATCGTTTATTCCCGGGCGTTTAGGGTTTATTGTCGTTTCTTCGTTCGTGTCGTTATATTTTGTTGCTTGTGTCGTTCTATTTTGTGTCCATCACTTTATTGTCGTTTTATTCTGTTTTCTACCTGTTATTTTTATGTTATATTTTTGTCGTTTCATTCTTTCTTGCGTGGGTTTTCATTCTTTTCCTTTTTATTATTACTAGATTCTAAGCAAAAGTGTTTTTGATCAATTTTCTTCGGCAACGTTTATACCTGCTCAAGTCCTCACCTTATCGAAAGGGCTTTCGCAGACGGAAAGAAAAAAAAAATCAAGAGGGCTTACATTTATATGATTTAACTATTGCGTTTAGAGAAATTTGGAGATATAACATCCTTAAACTCCCTCTTTTAGTTTTACATCCTCTAATTCTTCTCTCTTTAGGTCGTGCCCCCTCTTAATTTGATTTTAAAGGGAGAATAAAATGGGCATGAATGTTAAAAGTGTTTAAATAAAGGTATAAAAGAAAATCTGTATACCCTTCACTAGAGGGGCATTCCTTTCTCCCTTGAGTTTATAATCCTATTGGATAGAAATTGTCATCTTCATGCTTATAATGGAAATTCGTTATCCAAACTTTATCAAACGAACCTCTTTTTAGAAAATTTAATCAGCAATTAGCCACACAAAATTTTGAATAAGCCAGCGAAGACAATATTACAAAGGGCCAACCAGATTTCCAAACTTGAAATACATAACTTTTAGCCTTGGCAGATTAAACAAACTTCTTAACGCAACCGAGACACTTCAGAGCAGAAACTTGCAGACAGATATTCAGGCATACACGAGAGCGAGAAGCATTTCGCCATTCAGGATGGCTCTGGTTACCTTGTGCGTCTACGACTGAGAAACATCTGTACTCCGGAAAACAAGTATCATCTACACTAACACCGTCAAAGTGAACCGGTCACTTCATAGAACTAGCCGGGAACAAGAATTTACATTATCAAGGCAAGCCAGGAACTCCAGAGAAAAGTTCTGATATTTTGTTGAAAACATCCATTGCCTGAGACAAAAAGGAAAGAAAACACCATGTCATATAGATCATATAAAAACAATCATAAGAAGCATGGTCAATCACCAGACTATTATATTTACGGTAGCTGTATTCCTTGTACATTTTACACTCACGTAAAGTAAGAGACCACAATTGACTGAAAAATTGCACAATTCATTGGTGTATAAACATCAGAGTTTAGTAGTTGAATTACTGAGAGAGGATTTCTGTTTCCACTATGAACATTGTCTAATCATTCTACATTTGTGCGCAGCAACTTATCAAAAGAATCATTCCTATACAGGTCGGTACATTCTTAAAGATCATCATCTTACCCCATGGGGGGACTTACAGTCCGGATCTAACAATCCTTCTAGCAAAAATGCTATTCAAAGTGTTTTCTGTTACATGATTGGGCGCTAACCCTTTCTCGATCGCGCCTTTGAGAAGCTTGAGAGCATCGTCTGTTTTATTAACCTTCATGTAACCAATGGCCAAGGTATTGTAGCAAACAATATTAGGCACAATACCCTTTGATCTCATTTGTTCAAGGATTTCCTTCGCTTCGCCCACTTTACCTTGTAAACAATACCCCTTGATCAATGTATTGTAGGTTATTCTATCAGGCTTAGGACCATGTTGATTCATCCCATCGAAAAGCTTTCGAGCCTTTTCCATCATTTGTTGTTCACAAAAAGCATCCAAAATTCCATTCATAGTTATGACGTTGGGAAAAATTCTCCGACTTATCATCTCATCAATCAACCTTGTAGCTTCTTCCCATTGACATGAATGACACAATCCATCAATCAACACGTTGTAAGTGACAAGGTCCGGTGTTATATCTCTTTCAACCATTACATGAAACACGCCGAGGGCTTCCTTCCTCTGCCTTTGCCTGAAGAGGGCGTGCACAATTATGGTGAAAGTTACAAGATTTGCCGAGATGAATTCATTTTCCAATTCATCCAACAAATCAATAGCTTTTCTCCATTGGCCTGATAGGCAAAATCCACAAATTAAAGAGCTGTATGCAATGACATCAGGCTTAAGACCTCTATTACTCAATCCTTCCATAAGATCAAGTACCTCTTCAATTCTTCCTTCCTTAAACAAAGCATCCAACATAATATTGAATGTAAAAATATTAGTACAGAGTTTCCAATCACTCATAAATTCTAAGAATTTTGTTGCTGCTTCCCAACGACTATATTTGCACAATCCGTGAAACAGCGAATTACAAACAAAGAGATCCGGTCGAACACCACGGTTGATCATAGCTTCAAACAAGCCAAAGGCCTCATCAATTCTTCCTTGTTTCCAAAATTTAGAAATTATAGGACTATAACAACTCGCAGTCGGCTTAATCCCTCGGTGGTTGCACTCGTGCATATGCTCGAGCAACTCAATCGCCTTACCAGTTTCTCCAACACTACAGAACCCATTAATCATAGTCGCGTAAGTAACCCCGTCAAGCGGGTGCTCCTTCTCTATAATCTCAAGGAATAACTCCGCGGCCGCAGCCACCGAGCCTCCCAACGAGAGGCCATGGAGCAGAGTATTCAACACCCAATCATTGGGCTTAAGGCCGCGCTTAAAGATAATGGCAAAAACAGAGAAACCCAAAGCCAGATTCTTCAAACGACAAATGGATTGGATGACAATGGTCAATGTAGTTAGATTGGGTCGAAAATGGAGGCAACCCAGATGCATCAATTCTCGGTAGAGCGAAACGACAGTGGAATGGTGGTTCATCTTGGAGAGAGAAGCGAACAAATGATTGAAAGAGGTAATGGAGGGCAAGGGTCGCATTTGAACCATTGAATCGAAGAAACCAAGGGCTAGGTCAAGGGATTTGCATTGGGTTTGAATCAATTTCCACAGAGGAGTGGAATCAGAGGAATCGTTTTTGTTAGATTTGGAAACATGAGAATCAAATTGGGTTCTGAAAATGGAAATGAGGGAAGAGAGAGAATATTTACCTGGAGCTCTTTTGCTCAGCATTTGGTGATTTTTTCGATCTGGTCATGCCAAAAAGAAGAGGATTAGAAAGAAAAAGAAGAAGAAAATGAGAATTTGGTATTATGAGAGCGTAAACCCTAATCCATAAACCCACAAGAAAGAAACACAAATATTTAGCTTTGCTAGCTATAATTATAATTAAAAAAAAAAAATAGCAGGTCAACCGTTTCACCCTTCTATTATCCACTGCGGATATTCCGTCTTTTTTATTTATTTATTTTTTTAGAGTTATATGACCTCTATACTCATTAACTTATGAATGCTTTTTATCCACAATCAGCGTAGAACTGGCAATTTGCTCTCAATTCATTGTTCAATTCAATCCGGTTAGTTTTAAATTAAAAGGTATGATTATTTATTTTAAAAAAAATATGTATGACACACGCTAGAGGTGTAAGTTTAGTTCGCTCCATTCGGTTCAGGCCCGAATTTCAGACCAGGCCTAAAAGAGAGAGAATCGGTCCAGTTAAGTTCTAAACTTAAAAAGTTTAAGATCGGTTTAATCTAAAATTTTATAATATATTTTTAAATTTTTTTTTTAAATATAATGTTTGAATCAGGCTGGGTCAACCTTAAAAGAGAGATAATCGATCTAACCGATTTTAAACTTAAAATTTAGAATCGGGTCGGGCCTAATTTAATAGTAGCGAGTCTTAGACCAATCCGTTTAACCTGGTTCTTGAACAATCTAGCGAGCTAGATAAAGATAATCTTCCTTCCCCACTGAGAAACCAAAACACAGTTTATATATCACATGTGAGGATAGAGCCCCAGTGACTATTATAAAAAGTCAATTCTTCTCACCCTCGTTAGGAATTACAACTGCATATATGATATATCTTTGTTTTTCTTTCCTTTCATCCTTTTTATTTTTTTGTTACTTCTCAAACATTCTTAATCTCACTATTTTTATAAAGAAGTTTGCTGATTTGTTAACGATGGCATATTAAACTTTCTATAAAAAAAAATTCACATATTAAAGTACACAATTTGTATTATTATTTTTAGCTTGAAAAAATTGTCCATATTTGTGCCCCAACTAAAATAAAATCTTAACTTCTGTCACTGAGTCTGCACTCCTTTACATTGAACTTAAACCGTTAGACTCTTCGTCTAAGATTTTTGCGGATTAATTGTTCTTTTTTTTTTTTTTTTTTTTTTTTGAAAATGATTCACATATTAATAGTTCCTATTAAAGCTATAGTTTAGTTGAGTTCGACTCTTTTTTCTCCCTCTCTCAAGTAAAAAGAAAAAAATTATTATTATTGGTGTTCTTAAATTTTGGGATCATTTTTCAATTTATCTTCTGCATTTTATTTTTAAATTTTAAATTGTTCTCACTTAATTTTTTTGTTGAAAATATTTGTTAAAAAAATAAAAAAAAAGAGTAATACAATTACATAGTCTTTTTGTTTGAATATTAACTAAAAACAAACGTGACCACACTTAATTATTTGTTTTGGTTTTATTTTAAAAAAAATTCTAAAAAGAATTTAAATAGGACTAATTTAAAATTTAAAAGATAAAATAAAAACTTTTAAAATTTAAAAAGTAAACTAAAAGTGTCCTTAAAATTTAAGGGCACCCGTAATAATAATTGGAAGAAAAATAAATAAATAAAAGCCTCCTTTTGCTAGGAAATAAATAAATAAAAAGCCTCTTAAATTAAAAGCGAAGGTGAGGGAAGTGAATGAGATATTTTATCGCGAGTACAAACAAAGAAAAATGGCAACACTTGCTCTCTTCCCTCTCTCCCTCTCTGTTCCAGCACTGCGATTGCAACCCCGTCTTTGCTCTCCGCAAACCAACGTTTTCAATCCCATTTCCTCATCTTGTAGTCTCAAATCGAACCGAATTGGGGACAAAATTGTTGTCTTTGGAAGTAACTCGAGCGACCGAAATGAGTCGCAGTTCTTGGACGAAAACGGGGTCGTTGATGATATGGATGGCTATCTCAACTACCTTTCTCTTGAATATGATTCTGTTTGGGACACTAAACCATCCTGGTAACTAAACTTTTCTCTCCATTATTTTGTGGTTTTTTTTTTTTTCCCTACTAGAAATGTTGTTTTCAAGCGCGGACACTCCTTAAATTTACTAATTTAGAAACCTAGTAAATTTACTATTTAGAAACCTAGTAAATTTACTATTTCGAAATCTAGTTCATCGATCTTTCGCTCTGTTATTGTCTTCCTTTTGTTTTTCTGCTTGTTATCGCTTGACAGGTTATAATAGAAGTTGTTTATAGGTTATTTTCTTGTTTCCTTCTGGTACTAATTGGTTAAAATTTCGTGTACATAATAACTTCATATATAATTCTTCTGCTGTGGGCGTTGCTTGTCCTTTTAATAGACAAACTATATATTTTCTAGTTCCATTATTGATTCCGCCACATCAAAATTGTTAGAGATTTCATTCTTATGTTTCGACTTAAAAAATAAAGAAAAGTCCGGAGAATTAAGCACAATTCAAGTTACTACTTTAGCGTCCATATTGTTTTGAGTAGTCTGATTATAATTTCTTTTTTGGTACTTTGGTTTCTAGGTGTCAACCATGGACAATTACATTAACTGGGGTATCCGCAATTGCCTTGAGCTGGCTGATTTTGCACTCAGTATTAGTCACAACCGTCGTGTCATTACTGATGTGTGCATGGTGGTACATTTTCCTGTATTCCTATCCAAAGGTGTGCCCAGTATTCATCATCATCATCCACACATCTTTCTTTTTCTTCTTTTTCCTTTTTATTTATGCTTAATTTTAATGGTTTCGTTTGTCTGTTAGGCATACGAAGACATGATCGCTGAACGGAGGAAGAAGGTGACAAATGGTGCTGAAGACACGTTTGGCTTGACGAAGAGCCAATCATCGTGACCGAAAAATTAGACTTGATATAGCAGATTCTTTCTGCCTTTGTATATTTTCGTTGTCACCATTAAGGTGTTGGTTTCAAATTAATGATTTTCCGTGAAAAGTGACTAACATTTCTCGACTAGAAACAAATATGCAGTGCTTGTTAGGCCAGTGTGGTAGGTGATAACTTTGAACGTCGCAAGGAAATTTACATAGATGTTCTCCCGCAACTATATGTTGGTCTTTTTAATATTAAGGCATTGTCTGATTTAAGATATGAATTTGATACACTTCGAATATCTTGTACATATTTAATAAGATCCGTGACCGTAATGCATGGTATAACAAACCCAAAATACAGGGCATATGTGAAAAAAATTTGGCACCAACAATAAGAAATGGTGTAACCACTCTCGAGGAGCACCACAACCTAATATTACTACACTTTTTCTTTTTTTTTTTTTTCCGGCAGTACCTAACATTACAAATTTACAATATAATTACTCAAAAAAAAAAAAAAATTTACAATACAAGAAAATATGCTTTCATTTAAACAACAGTATTTTAACACCCCCGTAGATGCCATGTTTTCTCAAAATCATGCGCAGCTTATTTATGAGATTAGAGATTTAACAAGAGTCTGCCACATTGATTTGACACAAATATGCAATTGTATAACATTATAGTCTGAGAAACAAAAGGATACTCCATCTTTTGATAAATTTTTTTAAACAAACACCATGGTAGCCCATGGCTCTCAATGGCATTCTTTTGCCACAATATTCCGTCTCAAAACACGCAAATCAGGGTACAGTACCACATAAAGCGTTAGAATTTTCACCATTGAGAAAATCCACCAAAAGATGACCATATAAAGGGCTAACTGTCTCTTGGAGCAGGCATTATTCGAAGCCTTTCCTCTCCGGCTTGACTACTACTACCCCCAGAAACCCTCTCTTCTGCTAGCAGAGACTGTAGGTCACTTCCATTTGCAAGGCTGTTGAATTCAACTGCTTTTGACGGAAGTGTTGGGTAGCGTCGTTGGCAAAAGGTCATCAACCTCTTGATAGACTGCAAATATTTACGAGTTGTCTCGTCGTTCATAATATGGGCAACGCTATTGGTGTAGATCTTTTCACGAGCTGAACGTTCATGGATACCAACCATAGTAACACCAATTGGCCAGGGCGCATTTCCGATGGCCAGCTTAATGTATTGGTCCATTGCAGCTAGGTAGTCTCGCTTCATGCAGCATTCCACGACTACAAGCAATGCTTGGCGGATATCATCTGGAAGAACCTACAGAAAGAATATATCAAGAGATAAAATGTCTCCTTTGTATAAACACTGCAAAATTTAGGTTGAATGTGTTTTAGTTCAAAGCTTAAAGAATGTAGACCAAGCTGAACGAGACTCTGTACTGTGTCAAAGGCTTAAAGTGTTTTTTTGGTGAATGAAAGGCTTAAAGTGCTACTCCCAGGGATCTCGACTTTCTTGCAGGGTCATATAGGAATGAAACCACAGACTACTTCATGAGTATTAACCTATTTGGAGATTTTATACGCAGCACAAAGGGAAATACTGTGTTTATAGTGAGCATCAAGCAGCTAAAGATTTCAATAGTACCTTATGCTATTAATTACACATTCTATGCCACAATGTCCGCATAGTCCTTTCTAGGTTGGTCAACTACGAGTGACATGTAAAAACATTAATTTTTTGTTCAATTTCTAAGCATCAACCTAAGCTAAGAGATGTCAGAGGAGATTATATATAACCACCAGTAAATGGGCTGACTTTTGAAAGTCAAATTCTTTCCTAATCCAATATTCACCCACCATTGGCTAGATACTCTCCGAAAAACTAAAATTATATAATTTTCAAGTCATTCTAACGACCCTAAATAGTTCTGGACCTTTATCCTATCAAACTAACATGAACACACTGGAATACATTTCCCAGAGCTTGTATAACTGTAAAGTGTAAACATATACGGAAAAACAGATAGTAAGTTGCAAAATCCAAAACTTCATTAATATAATAAAATAGTGGAGGCATGATACTTTAGAAAGTTCAGGACAAGAAAAATGTTATTTGGAAGAACCATATTACGACTTATAAGCATCAGACCAGAACTTTTACCTTCTTCCTGCAGAACTTGAAGAGCGGATTCAAATACCGCGCACACTGCTTGAACGTGGCCACCATGGACTTCCCTTTAGCAGTCCGTTTCTCGGTCTCTTGCATCTCATTCAATTCCTCGTTCCACTCATTCAACAGCCTCTTGAAAAACACCAAAATCTTATCTTCATCGCAGAGCTCATCCAAATTCGCCTTCATTCGCTTCAAATCCTTGTCGGCGTCAACCCCGCTGGATCCCCCGTCAGCGCTCAACTCCTCTTCCGCCACGCCTCCTTCCCCGTCCTCAGCTACGCCATCAACATCTGTCTTCTGCCGCTTCCGCTCACTCAAAATCCCGGACTTCTGTCGCTTCCTCAGCTCCGCGATATCCCTCAGGAAATCGTTGGTTTGTCCCTCGGTCATGTCGCTATCGACCTCGAACAGCCCGGCCTTCAACACATACTTCAACCGGTCAAGACGAGACTCGTCGTCTTCTCCGAAGAGCGTAATTGGATGCTTGAGAAGCCGGAGGCGACGAATTACTTCTTGCTTGGACAAGACGAGGTTATCGACGTTCTGCTCGTCGGTTTGGGATTTGGATGTGGTTGCGGTGGAAGAAGTTGTCGTGGCGGAGGCGGTGGCGCTGGAGGAGGCGTTCGATTTGGTGGTTGAGGCGGTGGGGGCGGTGGTTTGGCGCTGGGATTTGGCCTCCAACTCGCGCTTCTCTTGCTCGCGAAGCTTCTGGATTTTCTTTTGCTCGATCTCGGAGCGCTTGAAGAACCGCTTGCCGCCGGTGTCTTCGGCTAAGCTTTGGCGCTTCTTGAGGAGCTCTTGCTTAAGGAGGTCCATCAATGGCTTCTCTGTGTCTCTCTCTGCAGTCTAGGGTTAGGGATTGTTAACGGTTTTTGATTTCCGATTTGGGGAAGATTTACACGAGAGGACGACGACGATTCAGAAGCAGATCTTCAAACGCAGTAGTAATTTGTGGGTGGTTTAAGTTTTAGAATAACCCAACCCGATGGCCCGATTTATCAAGTTACCGGTCCAATTGTCTTAAACGTACGTCATCCGATAAGAAATTAAAAACGACACCGAAACTCCAGTCAACTTGTGTCGTCAAAAAGTATGACGGCTGTCGTATTGTAATGAAAACTGAAAACCGACATTGAATGAAAAAGTATGTGCAGACGACTTGTCGTTTTGTATGCTGGAAGGGTATGTTAAATTAATAAATGTTTTTTCTAATATGATTTTAGTGCATGTAAATTTTGTTAAATTAGGAAATGATAATTTTTTCAAAAGAAGAGTATATCTGACTGATTGATTTGGTGATTATTTAATAATTGATCAACTAATATCTGTTAATGACTTATCTCTTATTGGTTAATCACATTTAATAATAATAATTGATTGATTCAATCTAAATAATTAAATATTAGATCTAATTGATTAACTACTTATCATTTATTTTCCAAAATTAAATAAAAGTTTATAGACATTTTTTTAAATGAAGTGACCAAAATGGGTCACCTCGTATAATTTTTGGAGCAGAAATTTAAAATAAATAAAAAACGACATGTCGTCTTATCATTAGTTTCTTTTGTTTGTTTTTCCGAGCTCCTAGTCCTAGCCTCCTGATCGGAATTCCAAACGCGAGAAACAGAGAGAGAGAGAGAAGGAGGGAGGAGAGAGATGACGACGATTCGCAGATTTTGCTGTAACGATCTTCTTCGTTTCGCGTCTGTCAATCTTGACCATCTCACTGAAACCGTAAGATTTCTTTGTCTTCTATCTCAGTTTCCTTTTTTTTTTTCCAAGTTAAAAATCACTGGGAAAACTCACCTATCTTTGTTTGTTTAAAATTATGGAAAAAATCTGTTAATTGCAGTTCAACATGTCCTTCTACATGACCTATTTGGCAAGATGGCCCGATTATTTTCACGTCGCCGAAGGCCCTGGAAACCGAATTATGGGTTACAGTAAGCACTATTCTTTCCGTTTCTTCAACTTTAATCCCTTAAATACTCTTTAACCTTCATTATGATAACTTATTCTTCTTTCTGATTTTAGTTTTGGAAATAACAAGTACTAAGAAAATGCTAGTCTTCACGTATTGTCAAGTTTTGAGGAGCAAAAAATTGTAAAATGGGTCATGTTTTCGGCAATGTTCATTTGTTTTATCTGTGATTATTATATTGTTGAATAAATTAGCACGAATAAAGAAGTGTTTTGGAGGTAGTATTAGATAAATGGGTATTTTTTGTTTATTTTTGCGGTTTGGGTGTTCTTTTTGGGTTATCTTAAAGTTTAAAAAAAAAAAAAGTTTGAGATTTATTAGTGTTCAAATGATATTTTTTTTGCCGTTTTAGGCGTCATTCAGTTTATTGGGAATATGAAATATGGATGGATATTGGTGTAATGCTTTGAGAGTTGGCTTTGTTCTATTCTTCACTTTGGTCCTTGTGGGTTGTTTTCAGTTCTGCATACTTATGCAATGATGAAACTCTACCTGGTTATTTTACAATTGCAGTTATGGGAAAAGTTGAAGGGCAAGGTGAATCTTGGCACGGACATGTAACGGCGGTGACTGTTGCTCCAGAATACCGCAGGCAGCAATTAGCCAAGAAACTCATGAACCTGCTTGAAGACATTAGTGATAAGATGTAAGGAGGGCATGTTTATTGTATACTTGCTTAATATATATATATATATTTTAATTTATATCCAAGTCTAGAAGCATGATTAACCTTGTATTTTTCCAATGTTCTTGCACGTTATTTTTCTTCTCTTCTACTACTCTAGCTACTTTTGTTAAATATATGACATTTGAATTGTTATGATCCGCATATGCGAACATATTTGCCTAAGTTTATTTTTTAACTTCAAATATATGATCTTATGAGTTCCATTAGAAGCGTCAAGACCAGGGCAATTTATTATCTTGCATATTTTTTCTCACGATAACAGCAGTCAGTTCTTTTGGTTCTTGGATTCTGATTTTGGATTATGCTTTGACTTTCTTATGTTGATATGCGTATAACTTGTGCTTTAGATTGTGTCTATCTATTTGAGCACTAATGGTTGTTGAAATAAATTGAGGGCCTAGTAAATCATATAATGCTTCAGTATATTTGTTATCTTTAAGCTCTGTTGTTCACGAGTTTCTTTTCGCAGTGATAAAGCCTACTTCGTGGATCTTTTTGTTAGGGCATCCAATACACCAGCCATAAAGATGTATGCAAAGGTATCGTTTCTGTTAATCACTTTGAACACATAAGCTTTGCTACTTTCTTCCAATAATATTTGAGTATCAGAACTTCTGCTTGAGCATTGAATAAATTTTATTGCTGAGACCCTAATATTTCTCCATCAATTCTGCTTATCTTTTGACCTGTACTTGTCCTTTCCGATTAAAATTTATGCCTGAAAAAAGAAAATTAAAGGTTATTTTTGCACATCGATGGCTTAAGCTTTATCCTTGTTCTTGTAACATTTGGAATGGGACAAAAGGCTATATATTGCCCGATCTTCGTGCAAAATAAAAATTCAATAAAAAGGAAAAGAGAAAAGAAAAGGTAAACATCTTTATTGCAGGTATTAATAATCTCGTATACTGCTTTTGATTGAACCAGATCCCTTTTGATGCATGTAATTTTGACTGTGTTAGGTATTAAGTAGTTATCTATCTCAAAATTTTTCGTAAAGGACCTCAGGCCTCAGAGTAAAATAAAGGACAGGTTTTAGATTCATATTACCGTTATTGGAATTTTGACTCATGGATTCTTTACCAAAAGCTCCGAATTTATGCATATGAAAATTTTATAGTTTTCTCTTTCTTTTTTTTTTGTTTTTTGTTTTTTCTCTCTTCCTGTATGCGAACACATTGTTTAAGGTTTTAGGACTCTTTCACTTGCAAATACATGGAATATCAAGATGGGACAATAAGATATCGCTACCCAAACGGTTCCCCGCCTACCCAACCCACTTCCCCCTTTTGTGTATGTGTGTGTTTTTTTGTTTACCAAATCGGATTCTTTGATGCTTACTCTTTTACCCTCTTCTTTCCTCAGCTTGGGTACGTGATCTATAGAAGGGTACTACGTTATTATTCAGGAGAGGAAGATGGGTTAGGTGAGCTCCCTTATCAAAGTATCTGTTGATTTCTTATTGCTTTTTACATTCTTGTAACTTTGGGTCTGTTCTCAGATATGAGGAAAGCATTATCTCGTGATGTGGAAAAGAAGTCTATCATCCCTCTCAAACGGCCAGTTACTCCAGACGAATTAGAGTATGACTGATTCTGTTTTCTGTGGAATTTCTGCCAACATAAGTTTGATGATAGGGTTTAGGCATCATAGTCACATTCATGAGTTTCTTATTGAGATGTCAGTCTTTGTTGTGTTATTCTCTATTAATGCGCACATGTCGAATTTGAAAACATGAATTGGTGAGCTGTGCTTTTAATAGACTTATAGTTGGAAATTATGTATCCTACCTATCACTTTTTTTGTTTGTTTGTTTGTCATGAATAGTTGTTGCTTTGTGTTGCTCCGTAGAACTTGCAAATCTACTTTTTTTCAGAAGCTTGTTCATATTAACAAGTAATCACAAACGGCCTTTTCCAGTTTTCCTAGCATGTTATGTCTAAGCTTTTGCTGGTATTTTGAATCGATCTCAACTTGTAGACTTGTAGGCCTTGTTTGGTAGAGGGGTTTGAATTCTGGTTTTGAGTTCTTTGTAGCATTTTCTCTTATAAAAATTTGAATTTTGATACCCATGAACCAAACAAGCCCGTAGTTTCGTAGGCATGGAGTGTTGGACTGTATCTAGTTGCCTACTTAACCCTTAACATCCAACTCCGGTATAGGAGTTCCTATGAAATTTTTTTACAGCTCGTTCATGTTGAGCATGTCATAACTCTTCGCGTATCCTATTTATGAGAAAATAGTTGATTCGATCTGCCTACGCACGCAATGTAAGATAATCTATGATATAGGGAGATCGGCCCCGTTCATTTCACTGATTCGAGTTTAGAATTTGAGTTTTGTTATAGTAAAAAGCTTTCAGAAACAGTCACATTTAACTTTTTTGCTACAATAAAAAGTACTCACATAAAATTACATCTCAATTCGAATTAAAAACTCGAATCAACGAACTAAACGGGCCAAATTTTAAAACTTTGTAGGAAATATGATACTAGGGCAGGTAAAATCAGCCTAATAGTAATTCAACAGTTATTGGGGTCATTTCTTGTTTGGGCCTTGCGGAACCAAGACTCGAGAAAGGAGATTTCAGAAGCAGGCTCCTTCTCTTGGGCTAACCACGGATCGCTTCAGGCGGGCCCAAAAGTTTTAACAACTTTTCTTTGCAGTCTGATCACACAGGGCACGGCACTCCATGCGTTCTATTCTAATGTACGTGATAATGCCTTTTTCTCAGGAAAATTCATGGTTGACTTTGGTCTTGAGCATTTACAAGTTGCAACAGAGGTTCCTTGTTCTTTCTTCTTCTTTGGTCGTCGTCTCAAATCTGTACGAGCCAAAGCAAAGTGTTCGTTACATGGAAGTAATGGGAAACATGCGACTCCGCACGCTTACGAATCTTGGTGGTCCCACCCAAATCCAGAATAACAATTACAATAATAACAGAAAATCCTTTCCTTTCTATTTTGGCCGTAAAAATAGAAGAGAAAAAGGACGAAGAGTTTGATCCAAATACGAACCCTCCTACACTGATTGTTGATTTGCTTCTTTATTTTTCAGCCGTCAAAAACTGTTAATTTTGTATATTTTTTCAATGTTAGATTAGATTCAACAATAAAAAATTTATCTTTTGATAGGCCAACCATTAGGGGCGGGACCACCGTTAGGGGCCCACCATTAGGGGCGGGACCGGAGCCATCTGGATGTAGGCCGGTTGGTGGACAAAGAATGAGGTAAGGAACAGGTAGCTCACGTGGCACCATCACCCTTCGTATTCTAAAAAAGAAACCGAAAACGTAACGAAAAACGAAAAGTAGTGATGGAGATTGGAAGGTGCCTGCCCAATTTGGATTACCCTCCAGACTCCAAACCCACCGCTGTTCTTCCCATTCGGCTCTTTTGTGCCGACACCTAATAACTCTCATGTGTGTGTCTCTCTCTCTCTCTCTCTAACTTTTTTTTTTTTTTTTTTTTTTTTGTGAAGATCGATTTTTCTGTCCAAAAAAAAAAAAAAAGGCTGATGAT